>NW_006430723.1:4682473-4696561 GCF_000325575.1 Pteropus alecto | reverse complement strand
GCTGAGTAGTATTTTCTGGTATGGACGTACCACAGTTTGTTTAACCATTCACTTGTTGAAAAGCAATTGAGTAGTTTCCAGTATTTTTGCTATTAAAATAAAGCTGCTATGAAATTTTCTTTATAAATTTCTATGTGAAAAATAAATTTTTACTTCTCTGGGATATATGCTTAGTTGTAGTCAGAGGAGGACTTTTAGCATTAAATAAAGACACTACATTAGAGAAGAAAGGAGGTCTCAAATAAATGATCTAATTTGTTACCTAGAAAATTAAATGAAACCCCAAGTAAAGAGAAGAAAGGAAATAATCCAGATATGAGCAAAACTCAATAATCAATATTCTGAAAGAAACTTGTCCTAAAAGACCTTTATAGAATACTTCACTCATCAAAAGAGAAATACACGTTTTTTGCAAGTGCACAGAAGCATGTACCAATATCAACAATATTCTGAACCATAAAACAAATCTCAACAAATTTAAGAATGTGCGAATCATACAAAGTATGTTTTCTGACCAGAACTGAAAAGAGAAAAATAACTGAGAAAAAAAACAATGAAACCCAAAAATAGTTCTTTAAAAAGGTCAATAAATTGAAAGAAATACAGAAATTCAAATGACTAAAACCAAGAATGAGAGCTGAAACACTACTAAAAATCCTGCTGACATTAAAAGGCTAATAGAAAATATTATGGACAACTTATGTCAATAATTATGGCAACCTGGATAAAATGGACAAGTTCTTTGAAAGATACAAACAAAAAGCTCATTCAAAGCTTCTCACAAGGGAAACTTCAGGTCCAAATCACTTCACTGATGAATTCTACCATATGTTTATGGTAGAATCAATATAAATTCTATGTAAATTCTTCCAGAAAACAGAAGAAAAAAGAACATTTCCCAGTCCAATTTATAAGACTAGTATTATCTTGAAATGGAAACCAGAAAATATATTATACAAAAACAAAAAACAATACTCCTCATGAACAACGACACAAAACTTCTTAGCAAAATTTTAACACATCGAATAAAGTAATATATTAAAAAATAAAACATAATCTGTCTCAGATATACGGTTTGTTTTTATCACTCAAAAGCATCAATATAATTCATATTAATAAAATACAGAAGAAAAATGTATGATCATATATATGTATATATATTATTTTTTAATGAACACATACACCGACCACAATCCAGAACCACAAGTTTCTTTCTAGAATTTCTCCTTTTCTTATTCATAACTACTTTCTCCCACAGAGAGAAGTCTGACTCTAATTTACAATGTATTTACATATTTATCCAACTCTAGTATACATGTATTACAGTTTCAGATTGCTATACTATATCTTTGTGAGAAATAAACTTATCCACTAGAGTACAGTGTGTAGAATTCTTTTTTCTTTAGCTTTTATAAGTATCCAGTCAAAAATATAGTTTTCCCAAGTTACTTAAATCAGCTCGTTTTCTCCACCCTCTTCAGTACGGTTATGTGGTTCATTGTAAAAAAAAGTTAGATTCATTTGGTTTCATGCTCATTCTATCTTGGATTCCTTCCAATTTTATCAAAACATCGTATTTTACATCTTAAAAATATACAATTTTTATTTGTCAGTTATACCCAATAAAGCTAGGGAAAAATAGCTTTAAAAAAGGCCTATCCAATGGATAGTCTTTTAAGAAATGATGCTGAATCAATTTGATGTCCATATGCAAAATAAGTGAACCTTGATCAAATTATCACATGAAAAATTTCTCAACATCGTTCATTATTAGAGGGAGGAGGATTAAAATCACAATGAGATGTCACTACTCACCTATTAGAATGGCTAAAATTAGAAAGATTGACCATACTGAAAATGCGAAACAACTAGAACTCATACACTGCTGGGGTTGACATAAATTATATAATCACTTTAGAAAACCTGTGGCATTTTAAAAAATGTTAAATATATGCCTAGTGTGCAGTGCAGGTATCCCACTCCTAGATAATTACCCAAGATAAATGAAAACATTTGTCTCTACATGAACTCGTACAGTAATGTTCACAGCAGCTTTATTTATAATGTGCAAAAACTGAAAACCACTCAAATGCCCATCAACAGGAGAATAGACAAATTCTGTTATTTCCACACAATAGTATTACTCAACAATGAAAATAAGTGAAGTATTGATACATGTAATAATATAAATGAATCTCAAAATAATTATGCTGAGTATAAGAAACCAGAGAGAAAAAAAAAGTATATAATGTATTATTTCATTTATATAAAATTCTAAAACATGCAAATTAAATTTTTTTCTATAATGTCAGAAAACAGATCAGTAGTTAGCCTGTATTAGAGGGATTAGAGAAGTTGAGGGTGAGAGGTGGGGGATGGGGGAAGAAACCCTTAGTGGTGATGGATATGTTTACTATGTCAATTATTTTGATTTCATGGGTGTATACATATTTCAAAATTTGTATACTTTAAATATGTACAGTTTATTGCACCTCAAATATGCCTTGATAAAGCTGTAAAATCAAAATGAACAAAATATAAAGGCTCTTTATTAAATCAAAGAGCCATTAGGAGGCTGGAGCACCAGGTCTGGACAACAAGAAGGAACCAGGAAAGTCTGGCAGCTAAAAGTACAGGCAAGATCACGTAGTTAAGAGCAATTGGATGAAACTATATGAGCCACAACCACTGAACCCTGCAGGTCACCACTGCAGGCTTTCCAGCTTTGTAGCAATTGTGAATGATCTCCGCCTCTTTCTCTTTGTTCCAATACCTGGCTGTGGCATCCAATGTCATGCCTGGATTATATCCCAGGGCCCTAATCTCCAGAGAACTGAGAAGTGGAGGGCATCTGCTGCCTTTGCCTCTGTAGTGGGAGCTGTGACCCTGCCTCTTGTTACGAACTGCACTGAGGGGTTTTCTCTCGACACATAGTAAGTGTTCTCATTTTGAGTAGCCAAGAGGGAAAAAATGACATATGGCTCTCTAGGCACTCGCATGTCGTGGTTTCTGAAGGCATAAGGAGCCCCAGAGTCCTAGGTCTCTCTGATCAGTAACTCCAGCCTCGCTAGTTAGTTAGAGGCACGTTTGAACTACCCAGTTCTGATCATTTACAGACTGTGCATTTTCACTTGCAAGATTTGCTTCTCTGTTCCTTGGTATATGCTGCTGTAGCAGACATTTAATCTTACAGGACGTAGGGATAGATTAAACATTTTTCCCTCTAAGGTCTTTTTCTAACCAGCTCTGTTTTTAGAAGCAGCCAGCTCACGCTTCTAATTTCCCCCAGTGCTGGGCCATCTCTCCCTCTAGTGGTAGTTTGTTTAATCCTCTCGCAGTTATCTAAAAGCCTATGCTTAGCTAAGTGGCATTCAAAATTAAGACTGCTATTTACTTAAAAAAAATATATATATATATTATATCTCAGCTCTGGTTATACACACACACACACACACACACATATATACACACACACACATATATATGTACAGTACCATCTTTGTGCAATATATCGTGTAATTTTCTATTCTAGTCTTCTTTCATTTAGAAAAAATATGTTAGTTATTATCCACTAAATCGATTTAATGATTTCAAACACTAGTAATTTGTAACCATTACTTTGAAAAACAGTGTTTTAGACTATTATTCAAACTGAATTAACCTTGTGATCTATTAATAGTATTTCTCCCAAATAGAGAAACACAAACATGAACACAAAAAACCTGTGACCAAATGCCTGATGAGCTTCATATCCTATTACTTTTTTTTTTTTTATTTTCATACATCTGCATATGGAAACTTGGAAAAGTCTTACAGTAAAGAAACCTGCTTAACTTTTCCTAAGAGCGTTTCCTGAATTTAACCATGGAATGAGTGTTCCCAAAGTATATGCAAGCAACAAAACTAAACAAATCTAAGTAGCTCATAAAAGGAATATTCCAAGGATTGATATTTTGGAGAATTCTGCTTTAAACATAAGAAAGAAATCCATAAATAAGTCTAAGTACCAAATACATACATAAATTGTAGCAGAGATGTATGCAGCTGGCGTGCAATGGCTTCCCTGAAGTGCACTTTGAAAACTATTTAGGAAGAGTGGAGAATGTGGTTTGGGGGTAGGAGGTTTGGAGGTGGAGAGGGAAAAATTCTGTTAAAGCTAAAAGAGTAGGACTTCCAAGTTACAGTCAGGGATATTAGGAAATGGGGTCCCTCAGTTTACCTAACTCTTATCCAGATGTTCTTTGCACCTGTATTTGCTATCAAGTGGTTGTCTCCTGAAGTCTATATAGAGAGAAACATCAGTGATAGTGGGACCAGCAGAGGCCCAGAAGCCTGTGGAGATGTGCTGATCCACTGTGAGCACGTTCATTGACCGGTAGAAATCTAAATCACAAGTTAGATACATAGTTTTCAAAACAGATGAAGATTAGATAAATCCAATGATGATAGTGAGCAAATAGTTGGCTGGAAAACTCTTGGAAATCTGGAGGAAAGAAGCATATATGGTACTTGGGCCAACATGTCAGTATCCAAGGAAGGGAATCTAGGTCAGAAAACAAGCTAAAGTCAGAATGGGAGCTTCTTAAGTCTTGTTTGCTGCAGTAAAATTCTGTTGGAGTATCTTTCTGCCCACTTCTCTAAGAACTGGGTCTCATCCACAGGTTCTTAAGAGGTTACTGTAACTCCGATAATAATACTATGTGACTCAAATTCTTTGCCCCAGCCGATTGAACTGGGGTGAACACCCAGTCCTAGCTAGAGTAATCAGATATTCACCTGAAAACAAATTTATTCATGGAGAATATAATCTTTTGAGTCACTGGATTGAATAGTTTGGTAAAGCTCTAATGAGTTAGCCACACTGTATTACTCTGCCTGTACCCCAAGGGCAAGAATACTGACTAGTTGATAGAGCATAAACTAAACTCAGCAAAATAAAAGAGAAAGAGAAGGAGAGTCATCTCACTTTTTGACACTGCTCTTCCTTTTCCTTCATGAGACTCAGCTATATGCCCTTATCTTGGGTAGATTGAAATAAATCATTGTCCTTCCAAGAACAACATGTTTTGCTTCATCGAGTTAGAATGCATGTCAGCATCTTATATCCAAATAGCCTAAGCTAAGCCAACCTAAAAGAAGCCTGTGTCCTATCTCAGCCAAGGTGCCTTTGAGCTGTTAGCACCCTAACAGGAGTATGGACTCTGAAGGAGAAAATTATGGGGAATTCTTATATTGGATATAACACAAAATTTCTCATACAAATTTTAGGAATCGAGTGCTCATACACAATCATAGTACTCCTACCTTCTTCCTCAAATTGAGGGAGAAAAGTTTTTAATGAGAAAAAATAAAAGATTACAAATATTAGGAGAGGGGCATTTTTGTCAACTGTTAAGAGAAATAAAGCCTAAGACTGTCTTGCAGGCATTAAATTATGGAGAGTTCAATGGGACGTAATGGGAAACAGGGGAGGAGAGTTAGAAACTGACTGCCCACTTCTAGATGAAAGGTTCAAGAGAATTCACCAGGGGAAGAAAACTTATAAAATATTTCAGGACACTAAATGGTCATGAATAAAGACTATAAATTTAGTAAAATATCTCCTGCGATCTCTTTCTCAGAAAATTAAGCATGGCTCTAGGTATAGTAGATGATATCAATTGGCTTGACAAAAACTATTCTTTTTAAATTCAGCTAACAAAACCCTGAATACGTAAGAAAGGCAATAAAGCCAGTCCCATAGATAAATCCTGATTGGTCAAAGTGAATTATGGCAATCTCACCCTTTTCTGGTCGTTGATTTGAGAATAGAACTCCAAACCAACTTTGACCAATGAGATGTAAGATTACATCTACCAAAGGCTTGTGAGAACAAATTTTCTCAGTAATAAGAAATTTTTTTAGAGTGTATGAGAAAGAAGCATTTTTTCTCTTCTTTTCTTCTTTACTGAATTGGAAATTGTCAGACGATGCCTAGGCTGCTGTGGTTATTTTTTGGCAATGAGCGAAAGACCAAGATAATCATGGAGATGTCAACCTAGACTCTTGACATCTCTGAGCTTCTGGTGAACCCTGAAAAAAGACTGTTTCCTAAATTTTTAAGTGAATCAATAAATCTCTGTGTTATTTAAGCTGCTTATGGTGGGATATTCCATTACAGTTAAAAATATCGTAATTGATACAGTAGGTGAAAGGAAGCAGAGACAAATTTAGTGGAGGGAAGGAAAGCCCTAGAGAGACCAAAGTCATATATTAAGCAAAGTAGTAGAAGATGCTGAGATTGAATGTAACCTGATATAAAAATTCAAGATCAGAGCCAACAATGGTTTATTTAAGCAAATCAAGGAAACTAGGAAATGTTTGCACTTGAGTTTATGTGGTCAGCATTATGCTGGATGGAGGTCGTGGTGGCAATGTGCTATTCTTGAAGGCAGAGTTGGGTTTCCAGTCATTTCAAAGGCATGATGATTTGAATCAAGCATATAACCATATGGTGCACTCCTAAATCTGTTTAAGTGAACAAATGAGTTTAGGGTCAATTGTGGTATAGTCTGATAGTACCAGAAAAATCACCATGCAGTTGAATACTTCCTGGATCTGTAACACAAAATGTTAATATTTAATGCTTGTCTACAGCCATGCCACCCTGAACATGCCCGATATCTTCTGATCTTGGAAGCTAAGCAGGGTCGGGCCTGGTTAGTACTTGGATGGGAGACCACCTAGGAATGCCAGGTGCTGTAGGCATACAAATAAATAAATAAATAAATAAATAAACAAATAAATAAATAAGTAAGTAAGTAAGTAAGTAAGTAAATAAATAATAGAATTAATGCTTTACCAAGCACTTTTTGTATTATGGCATGTACTAAAGTGCAATGGTCTCCAACCCCTGGCTGTGGACCAGTACAGATCAGTGGCCTGTTAGGAACTGGGCCGCACAGCAGGAAGTGAGCGGCAGGCAATGAGCAAAGCTTCATCTGTATTTGCAGCCGTTCGCCAGTGCTAGCATCACTGCCTCAGCTCCACCTCAGATTATCAGGCATTAGATTCTCATAGGAGCACCAGTCCTTGGTGTCGAAAAGGTTGGAGACCGTAGCACAGAGTCTTAGAGCTAAGAGAGTCATTATGTATAATTTAATCCAACTGAGAAAGCACATAAAACACTACATTTGAAGATACCAGGAATAGAGTTCAAGGTTTCAGTTCAGAGCAAAAATCTTGGAAGTAGTGGAAAACAGACACAAGGCATTAACAAAGCTGGAATGAGAAAAACCTGGATGGAAGGGAGTAGTTTGAGGCAATTGCTTTAATACTTGCTGGTGTTTGCAGATCTCCTTGAAGGGACAAGGGGCATTGAAAGTTTCTCTCTCTTAAAGAATGAGGGGTAGCTTAGATACAGAGCTAAGAAGAGATATAGCAGAAATAAAAATCTGTTTTACCAATTCCAGTCGAGTTTCTTTTTCACTTTATTCCCACTGCTGAATTAAAGCTATAGCAAAGGATACTAATGAAGAAAAATAGATGAATTCCCAAATCAGAAACAGCCCCAGAAAGACCTCAAGGCTTCCCATATCAACCTTGCTGATGTGGCTTCTTTTAAATCAACCATCAGCTGAAAAGCCATGGGTTTCTACCTAATGCTCTAGGCATCCAGCCCTCGAGGCAAGACAGTGCTGAGAGTGATCACTAAGTAGACAAATGGGCCTTATTTTCTTGGGGGAATATTATTTCTTATTTCTTATTAAGACCCCATATTCTGCCTTTTATTTGTTTAATTCCTGATTTGATGATAGCGATATGACAGCAAGGACACCTTTAACAGGTGGCATAAAATTTACCTGTGATACTAAAATTTCCCCTTTTTGTCTATTGACTTTCCCATGGGTGTGTACTTGTCCTAGAGAATGTTATCACTTTTATTTTAATAAAAAGTAGTTGAATTAATAGTAGTTTGATATTTTTTCTCTCTTCTTGTATCTAGGAAAAATATGTCAATTTATTAAAAATATGTCAAAAATATATCAACAGCTTTTTCTCATTCCTTCTAAACATGATGAATCCTGCCCTGTCCACCAATTTAAGAAACTTTAAAGACAATAACTAAAGAACACCTGGTTTTGCTCTGACGGACAGAAGAAGAAACATTGTGTACCTAATGCACTATTGAAACAGTTCGGAGCTGCTAGAATTGCATTCACTGGTCCCTCAGGATAATAATACACCACAGATCCATCTTCACTCATCTAGTTTTCCCAGGATTGAAGAGTATGGTCACTTACACAGCCCAGAGCCTTGGAAGAGCTGTGAACAATCTCTTTGTAAGACATGCCCACATACAGGGCAAAGGGGGGTTGGACTTTTTGGCCAGTGAAGGAGTCGGAGCACAGGATGCCAAGGACTACTGTCATTATTTCCTTTTCAATTATGCAACCCCTACATGGGTTTCTTTCTTTTTTCAAATGTATGGAGTTGAAAAAATTTTAATTCTTGTAGGAGAAATTAAGAAAAAGTTGAAAGTCCTACTATGACTATTAAAGAAATTTAATCTACATTTTTAAAGAATCTTCTTACACAGAAAACTTCAGGTCAAGATTGTTTCTGGAAGACTTCCCCAAACTACTAAAAAACATATATTTCCAATCCCATACAACATATTTTAGAGAATAAAGAGAAAAATACTCTCTAACTTTGACAGATAATAACAGAAAAAAATTCTTTACCTAAAGGACTAGATGTGCTTTTAGTTAAGTTTCAGAATCAATTGCTGATCTTCCCTCTCTGAAGATACGTAGCCTATCTTAGAAAGAGTACAGGAAACTTATGGAACATCAATTTAGAAAAGTAGACACTGGCTATTCATGTCCATCTATTTGAGAATGAAAACCTCTACATATAGTATCACTAGATTTGGCAAATATGCAATATCTGCCAGAATGAGCAAAGAAGTAACATTTTTACTAAAAAACTGTTATCAGAATTTCAAGTTTAGCTAGGAGTCTTGTATTTTATCTGGCAGGCCCACTAATGTAGCAATGCTGAGTTACTCCAGGCTCATATAAAAGATTTTGGACAAGGTCCCATCCCCCTTTCAGTTGAGGAAACTGACCAAATACTTTATTTTTGCACAAGATCTGAGGCTGGGAAGGTGAAAGCAGTAAGGTAGTGAATAGTCTAAAAATATTTAGATTCATTGAAAATCTTATCCTTCTTCACTCATGTAAGTGGTGTTTTTCAAATAAAGCATCATTTATTCCATTTTTCATTCATTCAATAAATATTCATAGAAATTCTGCCAGATACTAAGTCTTCTCAGCTCTAGTCCTAATGGAGGCCAGAACGTTTCCAGGCCACAGGACAAAAAATCCATTGAGACCCTTTCCTAGAATTACTCAGCAAAATAATTCCAGTCAGCAACTATAGGGATAAGGAACTAATTGTGTAGTCTATGAAATGGTGCTAGTTCTCAAACTGTTTGTTGCCTTTTCTATGGCCAGGTAAGCACAGAAAACAAGAGTAAGATTTCAGAAAATTTTATAGCAATTTGATAGATTAGTTTTGTCTATGGAACTTAAACTTTTAAAAATGGGCTTGTAATATATATGTTTTTGTTTTTTATTTTGTTTTTAGCAATTCATTAAAAAAACCTTTAATTTAGAATAGTTTTCGATTTACAGAATTATTGCAATGGTAATACAGGGCCTTGCCATATAACCTGTACCCAGTTCCTCTATTATTAATATCTTGCATTAATATAGTACTTGTTATAATGAATGAACCATGTTGATATATTATTATTAAAGCTCATGCTTTATTCAGATTTTTTTAATTTTTACTAATGTCCTTTAGATTTGCTTGCTTTTTGATACTATGATTGTTTTGAAGAAAACTGGCCAGTTATTTTTTGTAATACTCTTTTATTGGAGTTTGTATTTTATCCTCATGATTAGACTGGAGTTATCTATTTTGGAGATGAAGATCACAGAAATAAAGTGTCATTCTCATCATATTATACCAAAGCTACATATTATCATCAAGACTTAGAACTGTTGCTATTGATCTTGATCAATTGGCTGATATGTGTTTGTTAGTTTTCTCCACAGTAAAGTTATTCTTTCTTCACCACCTTTCCATGCTTTACTCTTTGGAAGGAAGTTACTTAAACTGTGGGATATCATGCTCCCTTTCCGTGAACGAGGAGGAGCTCCATTAATTATTTGAAATTTTTTCTGCATGCAACGTTAGTCTTTTCTTATATTATATAATATGTAATTAATAATATCAATTGACTCATGGATATTTGCATTATTATTTCAGTTATAATCCAATACTACTTGATTTATTTTGTTTCTCAAATACTTCCAGCTTTGGTCACTGGGAGCTCTTTCAATTGGCTCCTGTGACCCAAATGACATAACCCCAACAATAGGTTTTTATTTTCATAAACACTTCCTTAATTTATGCACAATAAAATGCTCCAGGCTCATTTTATATATTTTTATCCTCATCTTAGATTCAATCATTTCTTCAAGAAGCTCTTGTTCCTTTTATTGGAGAATGGCATTATAACTATGATCTGGCCACACGGAGAGTTCCACAGTTACTGGGTATTATATTCTTCCACCAACCCCTAGCTTTATTGAGGTTTAATTAGTATACAAAAAATACACATAATTAATGTATTTTGGACATATGTATACACTCATTTTATTATCACCACAAGCAAGGTAATAAATATATTCATCACCTCTGAAAGTTTCCTTGTGTCCTGTTTTTTATTTATGGGTTTTTCTTTTCTTTTCGATAACAGCACTTAATATGAGATCTATTTCTCTTAACACATTTTTGAGTGTACAATACCTTATTGTTAACTACAGGTACGATGTTGTCCCATAGATTCCGGAAGCATTTTCTGTGTCTATTGATATGACCACGGGATTTTTGTCCTTTAGTCTATTAATGTGGTATATCATGTTGATTGATTTGCACATTTTGAAACATCCTTACTTCCCAGAAATAAATCCCACTTGGTCATGGTGTATGAACTTTTTAAAGTTCTGTTGAAATCAGTTTGCTAATATTTTGCTGAGAATTTTTGCATCTATATTTATCAGGGACATTGACATGCTGTTTCTTTTCTTGTGGTGTCTTTATCTGGATAGATTTCAAAATAGTTATTTTTCTCTTCATAAGAATCTGGTGGGTTCCAGAAGTAAAACTCAAGAAAATGTGGAAATCTCCCTAAGACTATGGCATCTAGGAACTTCTCTCTTAAAGACAATCTATACTCGGCTTTTGGCAACTTGTCAAAATTACCACTTAATGTTTCTAAGAGTTTATGGCTCTAGCTGTTACTGCTCCAGGTAAGCAGATATAAGAAGGGCTCTATGCACTCTGGGGCCTCTGTAGATTTTAGGGTTATTAGCTCAAGACAAGTTGTTGGTATTCAAATTGTTCAGATCTTTTTCTTGTTTTAAAGAAGCGTGACAACTTCGAATGCTCCACATTTCAGCATTGTAACCAGAGTTTAAGTAATCTTTCTTTTACTCTATTTTATAAAAATGTTATGGTCCAAGGTAGATTGCAATTAAAAAAAATAATAATCGCTCCATCAGGCAAATAATTTCAGAAGTGCTGTTGTACTAACATAAGCTTTACTAAGCCTCCTGGTGTCACACCTTCATGAGAAAGACTCAGCAGAGTGTAGCAGAAAGTGTTTTTCTCTTCACAAACACAAATCCTCCACAAACAGGGCCCACGTACTCATAACATGTACATTGCTAGGACTATACATTAGTCATTTTCCCCGGGGGCCTGATGAAACTGAACAAAGAAAAGACCTAGATTTCCTCCCACTTGCATTTCTTCCTCAGAGTCTTGCTGAGACTAGAACACAAAGTACTAGAACACATATATGGTGTAAAATATTTATTAGAACCCTCTGAGACCTAAGGCCATGAAACACAAAAAAGCCTGAAATGAGGCTGAGGAGGTGGGGAGGTTAGAAAGAAGAGGACAGGTTTACGGTGTGGGGAGAAGATTTCTTCCCTGGGTGAGTCTTCTCACGAGGTCCCATGTCCATGATGAGCTGCATTCCAAATTCTGGTCGCTGACCCCACTTGACCTAGTACTTGAACTTGCAGATATAGGGTAACCTCTCATTGCAGTTATAATCTTTCCATGAGAGATATCCTGGAGAGACAGAAGAGTTCAAGTTAATGGGGCTGGTGGAGATTGTGATCCAAAGGAGAGACACCTCAGACTCTGCCATGGAGTCAAAGCCCCTCCCTCATCTCCACCAAGGCCCCACTCCAGGGAAAGGAGACTCAAAGAAAGGAAGGATGAGAGGAGCTGGGAGAAGCCACACCAACATCGCATTTCCTAGCTCAGGAGGATTTCCTGAAGGTCAGGCCCAGAAATGGGGAACGAGGGGATGAAAAGGCTGTCCAGAAGGTAGCTCCCTGTTTCTCACCTGAGTTTCGTGACAGGCTCCCACAGTAGCCGGGGTTTGAGACGGTGGCGGGATTTCTCTCCCAAGCAAGGTAATTCAGCACATCGTCACTACTCCACTCCCACCCACCTGCATTGGGCTCATAGCCCTATAGAAAAGAGGACGGAGCCAGGTGAGGCTGAATGGCCATTAGAGTTCTCTTTGCATGATCCCCTCAGCTGGATATCTGATCCCCTACTTGGCATCATGGAATTTGGTCTGCTCATCCAGGAGTTGCCATGGAGCTCTCCTCTGGGAAGCTCTCCCTAAATCCTTGCTCCTATTGGCAAATTCCAAAGCCGATAATCACAAAGACTAATGGAACCACTCAGAGTAACATGTTACTGCCTGAGCAATAATTAGTGGCGCATTCATGATAACTCTCTGAACCTCAAAAACAACATCGGTTCTATAGCGGAAAATGCATCTTATCTTCCTTTAGAATTCCACAGCACAGTCTGTGTAGACTCAGTGCAGCTCAGAGAACTGAATTAGAAGATGTCATGTGTCAACTGTGTAAAAGCTTGACAAGAGGCAGATTAGCTTCAACGGGAGATTAGGGTCCTCCACAAAACTCAGCTCTTCAGCTAGCCTCGAGGTCCTCCTTTTTCCCCGGATATCGCCCCCGATCTCTGCGCTCTGGGGTTCTCTAGGGTATTTCTTAGGCAGGCATGGGGGACAGGGAGCGGGCCGGGTAATGAGCTAAAGAGATAACAGAGAGGAGACGTTATCACACCTTTGTGGGGTCGTGAATCCCAATCCAGATGTTTGAGTAGGCGTTCAAATTGATCTTGACCAGAGAAGCCAGGAAGGATGCCTCAGCCCCACTGAGCACAGACACTAGGAATCCAGAGGGTCGTTTCTGGCAGGCAATCTGTGTGGGGAAGGGAGAGACTGAGGAAGAGCTTGAGATCTCACTGGGGGAAGGACGGGGCTTAGCTGGGTGAGAAGTGTGTGTGCGCAAAAGATGAGGGTATTCATTTTTGCCCCTGGAAATCTGGGGAATGGAGACCACACCCTTTCTCTCTGGTCTCTAGCAAACTTTTCCTTATCACCTGTAACTGCGAATGCATCTACTCACATCTGCATCATTCCAGGATTTTGGTGTCATAAACAAGGCATAGCAGTGGGAACGAAAGGCATAGGAACCTTTGGGACAGCTGCTTCGTGGAGAGGAAACTTCCGTCTTGTTGTCTTCACCTGGGGTGGAAGAAAATAAAGGAGAGGGATAGAGTGAAAGGAAGAGTGAGAATTGTGGTTGGAAGGTGACCTTGGAAAATATCTATGAGGCCAATGCTTGGGGAAGTGATATCAAACTCTTGACTACCTCTCTCCATTGTCAGCGTTTTCAGGATTTCTTGATCTTGAACCGACCCCATTAAATGAAGGATCATTTCTTTTCTTTCTACCCTTGTCCTTTGTTGAAAAGTCCAATACTTCCCCACTCTGAGCTGACTTATTCCCACACTGGGTCCTCCAACCATTCTCTTTCCCCTTATCCCATTACTGATCCTTCATGCTTTCTCTCTTCACCTTACCAACATAGATTCGAGTCCACTGACAAAATGGAAATGATCTCATTCCGATGTTCATGAAAC
>NW_006430723.1:4668020-4682436 GCF_000325575.1 Pteropus alecto | reverse complement strand
AGTGATGATGGAGGAATTTCAGGCAGCTTCATTGTGTGAGGATATGCCTCAGCATTGCCACATGCATCGCACAGAAGGCTTCCTCCTCTTTTGGCCCTGAGCATTCACGGGGAGCCCAGTGCTAGAGGTGGAGACATCTCACCTTGCACCTGAGATAGGAGCACCAGGCAGGAGAACAGCATCCAGGACAAGCTGGGGAAGGCCATGGGAGGCAGCATCGTGTCTGAGACTTGAGGAAGCAATTAGAGATCATTAAAGAAGTGTGATCAGAGAGAAGGCATGCAGAGCACCCTCTGTTCTTCCTCTTGTCTTTTTTCTGTCTCCTAGGAATAAATTGATCTTGGTGATTGATATTCATCTCATTCTATAGTTCTGGAAAGAAAAGGAGAATATGTACACCCTACTACCCTGAGACCTCCCAGGATGGCCTTACCTGAGTCTCAGAATTGCTAAAATCCTCCTATAACCTTCTCTGAAATGTGTGAGTTAACCCTCTGTCATGGATCTCATCTTCTCTCAGCTTGCACTTACCACCACTTACCTGTTTTGCAGGTACCTGAGATGGTTGGTCAAGTCAGAAACGACTAGGCTTTTATAAGAGGAGCTGAGGGAGGGGTGCCGGAATGGATAATGAGAATATGGAGACATAGGGATCATGGGGACGGGCTTGGCATTAATTCAAGGAGATTTGTGCCGTGGGGAGTGGACTCTTCCTGGCAATGCCTGGGAACCACCCCAGATGTTACCTCTTTCCTGTTAGCAAGCCAGTACTTCCCTGAGGAACAGGTGAAGTTTGGACTTTCTCCTCCCATGCCTGGATTGCTTGCACTGAAAAACTTTCGGGAATGAAGGTGGCCTGTGGCACAAATTCTGATGTACGTAGTTTAGAAAACATTGTGACATTGGATAGATAAGTAAAATGTTAAGAGTGTATTTTTGAGCAATCTACTGAGAACTCAGTCCTGCCGGCCTATGTATAAATGTTTTATTTTTTCTCTCTATATATACATATATATATGCACACACACACACACACAAATGTATTTTTTCTTTACACCTTGTCTTTTAAAATTAAAGAAAAACAAATCGATAAGTAAAAATTGTGTGGGTATAGGAATTAGAATTATTGGTGAGAATCAAGTATTAGTGAGGGAAAAGTAATGATTGAAATCAAGGCAAGGATGTTAAGATCCTAATTTGAACAAGCCAAATGAGAAAACACATCTGAGACGGTTGACTAAAGGGGAACATTTGCAAATGTTAAGGGAGGAAGAGATGGTTCAGAGCTGCTGCTGCAGCAATCTTGTAAGTCGACAGGCCAGCCAGGAACGCAAGGAACAGCAGAGGAGTGCACTTGCTCTCCCCAGCCATGCTGGTTCGAGAACACTGACGAATAGTTCCCTGGTAGTTTAGTTCAGTTCTGAGATGGCAGTTTGATACCTTACAGGGCACTCTCAGATGGTGATATGCAGACCCATGAGGGTCTTCAAGACATTTTCAGGAAACTATGAAGTTGGAATTTTCATAATTATACTTAAGTGTTTTTTGTCTTTTTTACTGTGTTGACATTTGCCTGATGGGGCAAAAACAAAAGTGGATAAAATTTTTAGCACAGTGGTGTGAACCTGTATTTTTCATATCTATACACTTGCAAGGAACAAAAAAATAAGTACATAGAAACAAAAAAGACATTTTTAAGTAAAAATGTCTTTCATTAACTTAATGAAACAGTAAAGATAATTTTAGTAAATCTAAAACCTTGGATACATTTCTTTTGATATTCTGATATTCCGTATGACTAAATGGAAAGTCTGTATAATAAAATATAATTGTTGTCTTGAGAAAAACATTTGTAATACTTTTAATCCACAGTTTTCACAGAACATAATTCTTACTTGAAAAATGGACTGAACGACAAACTTATTCTCAGACAGGCATTTTTTGACATTTTTTTCAGAAATGATTAAAGCTAATTTGTAAATAAATATTTAAAAATATTAATATCTAGAATAATACATATATAAACATTAATCTATATATCAATAACTCATAAATAAAAATTCTTTGGAGTCTTCAATAATTTTTAAGAATATAAAAGTGTGTTAATATCAAAACTGTTTGAGAACCTCAGATTAGTACTGTGTTACCAATTTCCAGGAGATAAAGGGGATGAAGACAGATTTCATGTTACAACACAGAAATACAGTCAGCAAAGTCTAGAAGGTGAGAAACTATAGGACAATGACTCAGCAAATGGATTTAAGGAAATAAAGCAATATTACACTCTTAACATATAAGAGATCTATCAATCAAATACAATGTATGCACCATGTTTAGATCTTAATTTGAACAAATCAAATGGAAAAACACATGTCTGAGACAATTGACTAAAGGTGAACATTTGAAAATGTTAAAAAATTATTTTTAGTGTGATTATGATATTGTAATTATATTATTTAAAATGTTCATTTCATTTAAAAATACATATTAAAGTACTTACAGTTGAACTGTGCTGTTTGGGATTTACTTTAAAATAATCCAGTGTAGTCAGAGTAACGGAAATATGTAGATGAAATGAAAGGCCATGAGATGATTATTGTTATTGTTTAGTGATGGATACATAGAGGTTCATTTCTTTAATCATTGGGTTTGTTGGAATGTTTGTCATAAAATATTAGTGAAGACATTCATTTGATTAAAATATTTGTTAAAAGTTCAAATACATATCACTCTACTTAAAAACATAGAACCATTAATGTATTTAAATTTCTTTGTGTCCATATACCAATAATTTTGTTCTCCATTCAGAAATAATAATTTGGAAAATAAACGTGTAAGGCACAAATAAAATGCTTTCGATATATATAACTGACAAAGGAGTTATATCTAGACTATGTTTACATTAAAAGTCAACAAGAAAAAGAATAACACATTCATTAAAGGAGAGGAAAAAAACAAAAACATGCATTTTGTGAAAGAAGCAAAGCAATTAACACATACATGACAACATGTCCACCTCATTAGCAATCAATGAAATTCAAATTAAAATAAAAATGACATATACCTGACGAATTGACAAAAAAGAAAGTTTGTCTTTCAAATGTTTGGTGATAAAGTAAAACAATGAGTGCTTTGTATTTCTGCTGGTGGTAGTGGAAATAGATACAATCTTTTGGGAAAAGTGGCATTTTATTTCACCCTGATAATCATTCCACTCCCAGGAATCTATTGCTTGCATATGTGTACGCCAAGTGGTATGTACAGAAATGTACACAGCACCGTTATTTATAATGGCAAAAAGCTAAAAGTAAGTCAAATATCCACTAACAGAAAACTGAATAAATATTCTATGGTTTAAATTAGTGATGAAATACATTATAGCAGTGAAATCGAGTGCCTCATAGTTATACACATCACTATGATTTAACCTCAAAGATATAATGTGGAGGGAAAAAAATCAAAATACAGATTTGTACTGTGTAATTTCCATTTTTAAAAGGACGAAAAAATATAAGTGAACAATATATTGTTTAAGGTAGCAGAAAACACTCAATTAGAACAGCAACAAGAAAAAAGAATCCCCCTCCTCCCCTAAAAAGAGGATAGTTCAAGGGGCCTCTGCAATAATATCAACTGTAACAAAATTCACATCATAGGGCATCAGAAGGAGAAGTGAGAGAGCAAAGAATTGAAAACCTATTTGAAGAAATAATGACAAAAATTTCCCTAATCTGGACAAGGAAATAGACATACAAGCCCAAGAAGTGCAGAGTCCTAAACAAGATGAACCCAAAGAGGTCCACGCCAAGACATATAATAATTAAAATGCCAAAAGTTAAAGACAAAGAGAGAATCTTAAAAGCAGCAAGAGAAAAACAGTTATTTACCTATAAGGATGCTACCAGAAGACTGTCAGCTGATTTCTCAACAGAAACTTTGCAGGCCAGAAGGGATTGACAAGAAATATTCAAAGTGGTGAAAAGCAAGGATCATTTAGAATAAAGGACAGATAAAGAGTTTTCCAGATAAGAAAAAGCTAAAGGAGTTCATCAACATCAAACCAGTATTACAGGAAATGTTAGAGAGACTTCTTAAAGAAGGATAAGAAAAAAAATATGGATAATAAAATGGTAATAACTACATATCTATCGACAATACTTCAGGTATAAAAGGATTAAATGCTCTAAACAAAAGATAAGGTAGTTGAATGGATAAGAAAACAAGACCCTTACATATGCTGCCTACAAGAGACTCACTTCTAATCGAGGGATACATACAGACTGAAAGTAAAGGGATGGAAAAATATATTTCATAAAAATGGAAACAAACAAACAAAAAATCTGGGATATATAAACAATACTTATACCAGACAAAATAGACTTTAAAACAAAGGCTATACTAAGAAAGAAAGAAGGTCTCAATTTTCTACTTCAAAGAAACTCAAAACACTACTTTGAAGCAACATGTGACTCCATAAGTTCATTGCAACATTATTTACAATAACCAATATATAGAGGTATCCTGGGTGTCTATCTATGGATAAATGGATAAAGAAGAGGTAGTATATACATACAATGAAATATTACTCAGCCATAAAAAATGAAATCTTGCCATCTGAACAACACAGATGGACCTAGAGGGTATTATGCTGAGTTGAGGGAGACAGAGAAAGTCAAATGCTATATGATTTCACTTATACGTGGAATCTGATGAACAAGCAAACAAACAAAATGAACAAACAAAATAGAAACAAACTCATAGATACAGAGAACATCTTGATGGTTGCCAGATGGGAGGGAGTCTTGGGGTAGGTGAGCAAAAAAAGGTAAAGGATTAAGAGGTGCAATTTGGTAGTTACAAAATAGTCACAAAATAGCCAATAATATTTTAATAACCATGTATGGTGTCAGAAGGATACTAGATTTATCGGGGTGATCACTTCGTAAGTTATATAAATGTCTAATCACTATGTTGTACACTTGAAACTAATATAATATTGTATGTCAGCTGTAACTGAAGACTAAGAAAGTATTTTTTAAAAAAACAAAGCTTTAGATGTTGTACGTGGTTATTTCTGCAATATCTTATTGGTTACTTGGGTCAGCCTTATCTCATAGGGCATGGAATCACACAAGCACAAGAGTGTAAATACTCTGAAGCAGGGATCATTGGGTGTTATCTTAATAGCTTACTACCAGAGTTGGAACCTGATATTTATCAGTTATGGGGCAGAAGTCCTGTGTAAGAGGACTGGTTCTTTTTTTTCTCCCCCTCTGGGGATCCTTCTGAATCTATGTAACACATACATGAGAGAAGGAACACATTGCTTAAAATACTTAACATGGCAACTGGTATATATATGAAAAATTAACAGGGAAGAATCATATTACTAAAAGGACACATTCCTTCAGTAAATCTTCCAAAAATTAATAAAGCTTGATAAATACTATTGCTAATTTCTCCTTGTCCTAGGCATTAATTTGAGTTTAGCAGGGAGACTGAATATATACATTAAGGCACTGGGATTTGAGTTAAATCAAAGTGCAGAATAGGGACTACGTGTAGATGCAGCTATAGGTTCTATGGAAGAGGGTGTTCTGAAGGTCAGTTTTTGGAGACTAGCTTACTAAAGAAAATAAAAAGAAAAAGAAAAAAGGAAAATTAAGAGTAGGCAGAAAACATCAGATAATCTAAAATCCTTTAGATACCTGATCTTGAGGGTTAGCTGGAGTTAAGAACTCAGGGTAAAAAAAAAGTTTTGCTCCTTAACCTCATATTTCATGGTATAAAGTGGGAAGAAGAGAAAGGAAAGGAATTTCATAGAAAAATGCCACTCAAAGCGCAGGTGCATAACATTCAAGGCTTTCCTTTTTTTCACACTTCTTTTTCCCTTTGTTTCATAGATTAGCCTTTGTTAGTTAGAGGAGAATGAAGACATGAATAAGATTCTACTGTGATTGAAAAGGGCACCCGAAGTTAGTTTGGAATCAAAGTGGAGACACCGGTCTGAGAATCAGATAGAAATGAAATACTAGGTAAGAAAATAACTAGATAACCCGACCTAAGTTCTAGGCAGAAAAAAAATGAGGAAAAGTCAAGGAAAGTCAAGGAAAAGCAGTGTGTTTCATCAAGGGGCAGAACACTCCTAAGACAAATTCAAGTAGACAATATTCTCAAGAAATGGTGAGTAGTGCTGGCTCCAGCCATCAGGTGGCACTTGAAATTAGGTGACTCAGCCAGAGTAGGGAACCTGGGTATGTGGAGTAAAGGAAACACTGGGGTTGGGATCCCCAGTAGGATTCCTAGGCTGAAAATTATCTGAAAGATTATGAATACTTTAAAGTTATGGTGCTCTCTTTCCTACTCATGACGTTCCCCTGGGGGCCTCCAGATACCCATGCATATTTGTCTCCAGGCCAGCCCAGACAGTGGGCTAGCCTGGTTAAAGGTTGGGCTTTCAAATTAGACAGACCATCTCATGGGGTTGGGGTGGGAATGAAATAAAATAAGAAATGTATATACCATCACATAAGATCACACAATAAATGACAGCCAATAATATTATCTTCAGTACCCAATAGTGGCATCATGGACGCTCAATAATTTTCAAGGGAAAACTTGAATACATAAATATGGTCTTCAGGTGTAGGTTATGGAGAAGTGACTCCACTGAGTCACTTCTTTAGCAATGGTCCCTTGAAGACAGAAAACTAGCAATGATGTCCAGCTTTCTGTATTCTTTACATATCCTTAAATGCAGGAAAGTATTAGTTATTTTTAAAAGGCATTTAGGTTACTAATTTAGGAAAGCACTTTACTCATAAATTCAGTTATCAGAGAATTGCCAAACTAATTTGTGTAGGAGCTCATCTGATTATAGCTACTATTTATGCAGCACTGATTTTGTGCCTAGCACTGTGCTAAGAGTTCTACATAAATTATCATATTGATATCTAGATCATCATTATGAGATAGCTATGCTTACTTTCATTTTTCACACAAGAAAATAATACTTTGGAGAAATTGAATAACTTGGTCATAGTTTCTCCGAAGTAACAGAATGAAGATTAAAAGCCAAACACCAAAGCTATGGTCTTAATTACTATTACTCACTTCTTCTAAAGGAAGAGATTTTTTTTCTTATAAAAAAGGAAATAGAAAATTAGTCTTTGCTGCAAGACCATTAACTTCTCCACTATGAGAGGGGAGATATTTTTTTCTAAGATATTTAATTTACCATTGGAAGGGACCTGACATTTAGAAAACTTAAGCGCAGAAAATCAGATTTCTGATATTCATACATGGAGAGGATTGAAAATACCAGGGAAATTCGTGACTAATGGCCATGTATGGTTATTTGCTAAGCTACATCAACCTAATGGACACTAAGAAAAAGAGAGTGTTTGGTGGAGTTATCAGATTCTCTTTATTTACACAAATACTACCAATTCCTTGTTTCTAGAAAAACACTGATATTGTTCCTATTCCTATAATAAATCACCCAAATGCTGTGAGTTTCAACTTCTCTTTGATTTAAACAATTGTCTCAATTGCGAATATTGTTCATTATTTCTGGTGTTCAGCATTAATGAGTTAAATTCTGAAAATGTCCAATTAATTGCTCTCTGACATGATGGGTTTTTGAAAGGTTTCACCTCAGCTGATGGATTTATTAATTTTAGAACATCTTATTTGCTTTCTGCTAATGGAATTTTCAGCAGGTGATTGGTTACCTTTTCTAAGCCTCATGCAGAGTATAAATGTCATTTTATACAAAGATATTTACTGCATGGAATATTGGTCTATTTAATTTTTGAGGGCAAGTAGGAATTACTGTAAGTTATTCTTGTCTGCAATGACACCATTGGCTTTGAAAATGTCACTGGGATTTCTTGGTTATGTGTATGAGTCCACATGTGTGAATTTAGGTGCACGTGTATGTGAATGTAGGTTCAGAATGGTGATTTTGTTTTGTGAAAATTAAAACACATTTTAAGATTTTTTTTCAGAGGGTACTTTGATCCACAATTGTTCCAGCTGTAGGTAATACAAGAGATTGATTGCAGTATATTCTGGGAAATCTTTCTAGAGCGGGAAGATATGCTAATCAGCATGTCTAAAGAGTACAGGGAGAACTCATTAAGAGGACAGACTTCCAAATCCCAAACAGTAAATGTGAGGTATGGGTACAAGAAGAAGTCCATTAGACGGACTTTCTTCACCCAAAGGGATGAACTGAGGATCTATATCAAGCCTTGGGAACTGCTGTGGTTTTAGGCCTCAGCAATTTGTATAGAATTTGAGGGACCTGAGACAATACAAGGAAATATCAGCAATCTTGGGGAAAGGTGCTATCAGGTACGAAGGACAGATTTTCAAAACTTGATTATGGGCCCCTGATGAACTCAGGTGCAAATCATGAATTGAGGGCTGAAACTCAGGAAAGCTGAATAGGCTGACAGTATGAGTGAGAAAAATTTGTCTCGAGGGCAACCTGAGGATCTACTCCAAGTTCAGCAGCTTCTAGGCTGGAAGCTGAAAGAGTAAATTCAGGTAACATGAGATAACGAATAAATCTACTGAAACACTAGCCACCTTTGTTAGGGTTGGCTATATGTTTGAGATGAGTGGAACCAGTGTGGCGAAAATGATGCTTTGAACCCACCATGTTCTTTCTGGCTTCAAGCACTTGACACAGCTTCCTCTTTCCAAATGAAACACTCATTTGCCCCTTTTTAAATGCTTTTCTCAGTTTATCCCTAGTTATCATTTACCCAACTTAAACATCACTTCTTCAGGAAGACCTTTCCTGAAGTCCTGTCTAGATAGGGTTCTTCTACTGTGTGTTCCCATAGCATACGGACTCTCTGCATTTGATTGTAATTGTTTATATCTATTTTCTGCTCTAGGTTATGGGCTCAGTGAAGGAAGAGGCTACAGTTTTCTTGCTTACTGCTATACCTCAGTCCTTAGCATTGGATCTGGCCTGAGTCTGAGCCAAATGAGGGTTTTTTTTCAAGGCCATGTGACTATATTTATTAGAGCTGAGGCTGGAACCCAGGTTGCCTGACTTCTAGTCCAGTGTGCTTTTAGTCTAGACAGCAGAAAGAATTCTGCAGTAGAAGACAGTGTTCTAAATCCAGAACACCATTTGGCTTGCTTGGACAATCAATGAATTTGGACTTCACCTCTCTGATGTCAACCATCCATTCTTGAGAAATGGTGCTCTTATGACCCTTTCTAGTTCAGAGGTATGATATGAGAATCTAGTGAGACCAATGATATAAAAATGTTTTCAGAAGACTATGCTGTAACCATGGACAAGCACACAGATGATAGTGACATTATTCTTTTCAAAGTGCTTTACATCTCAAGCTTCAACTGCATTTTATGAGAGATTTTGAACTGGGATTTTTATTTGTATATACATATATAAAATCCCAGTCTGACTGTATAAAATGGATGTCCAGACAACTCACGAGTCACTCAATGTCAACAGCAGAACTGGAATTGGCTTTTAATTCCCTCAAAACAATTTTCTTATATAAACTTTTATTGTGGCCAACATTTATATTTTTTTATTCGATGAAAGAGGTGGATGGTTCTACTTGCTTTATTTTATTAAAGGGAAGAACTAGTAGTAGGAACTTGAATCTTTGGATGTTTTATTTCCAGTCTCCTATAACTTAGCACATCTGGTTTGGGGAAAGTCTAGAATTGACCTTGTAACCTGCAAGCTGCTAGGTAATCAACTTGCAGGGAGTAAGCATGAATCAATAAAACTTTCTCTTTTACAGAAGACAAGGCTCACAGTTCATCACTACTAATGGTGAGACTAAAGGGTGGTCAGGGACACTGCTTTCAAATGGAGAAGACAGCAGGAAAAACTCCAAGTGTTTGAATTACAGTATTTAGCAGAATTTGCTTACCTTGGTGTTCTTGGCTTCAAGGCAAAAGCATGGGTCCTCGATCCAGTGATTATAATCACAAATCACTCCTCTCCCTTTCATAAGCAAAGTCTAAAAGTTCAAGGCAAAAGCATGGGTCCTCGATCCAGTGATTATAATCACTAATCACTCCTCTCCCTTTCATAAGCAAAGTCTCAGCGATACTCTAAAATGTGTTTTAATCCTCTCACAGGGGGACAGTTTGTGGTAAAGTAAGTAGTCTTGTCTTTCTGGCTATATACTTTATATGTGCTTTAAATAAAGTGTTGTTTCTTTCACGTCGCAAAATCAGGCACATAGCAAGGAAAGCAGCGTGGGGCTACGATTTAACAGCTTAGTCACTAAACTTTTCCCAAGAGCAAGTGATTGCCATGGATGCAGTGCTATTTTCTGAGGGAGCAGCTTGATCCACACCAGGTTCTACCTACAGCAATGTTTTGAAGACAAATAAAGAACTGAGTTTTTCTGCTCAGAAATGGGTATAATTATAAGTTTGACAGTTCCTGGTTATGTGAGATAAGTCAAGTAACCTAACTTCTCTGCCTGTTTCATCAGTGATAAAATGGAGATAGTTATCTCAAGTTTCTTCTGAGAATCAAGGAGAAATATTGACTTTCCTGGCAAAGCAAGAGGGTAATGAGGACAGCACAGCCATTTAGATCCAATGATCTCAAAGTTCACTTTCTAGTCCACTTTCCTACCATGTGTCTGAATGCTGTACGTGTCATCCCAACCTTAGTTTTAATTTCTTTTTCCCTTCAAAAAATGGCGATGATGACATCTACCAGGTTTCTTTTAAGGATGAGCAAATATTCGCTACTACCTAACAGCTTATGAATCATGACCCATCTTTAAATGTCTACACCCACTCTTCCTTCCCACACCCCTTTTGTCCCTAAGTGTAAGGTACTTGTGCTGCTTCATTGAGGCCCACAGCCATCTGTCACATTCTACCATCTAGTTCACACTTCTCTGGTGAAATCCATCCCAGGGACTGTAATTTCTTTATTCTTTGCCTGGGAATTATAGACCCCCTTTTATGTTTAACATAAAAATTAAGTAAATTTTCAAATTAGCTGCTTAATGAGATGTTATAAGACTAGGAAAAAAAAAGATCTTTATGGAGACCTCACTCTTTAAGCACAAATAAGGTGGAGGAGTTAGAGATGGATAACCCCCAACACACACATTTTGTGTTACCTCTTGTGAGAGGATTTCCAAGGCAATGCCATGGCCCCTGCTGTTTTACGATCCCTCATGCCTGAACTCCACTGTTCCAGTGCATTTTTACCAGCTGTTTCTGTTTGGGGCTGGACAAACATCTCTCTCTCTCCTGAAAAGCAGACATGGATCCGAGTGACAGAGCTGAGCAGATTTTATGTGATGGCAATGATGCTATATTCAGAATCACTCCTCTTCTCCCGTGGCTGAGGCTTTGCGACAGAGTCAGGCTCATTTGCCCAATCATTTTTTCTTGGTTAGTTCTCTTCCAAAGACTCCTCGATCTCCTACAAATTAGAAAGGTTCTAACTGGCTGGAGCATTTCCAGATAGCTGCTGAAGCATATCTGAATCCAAGATCTAGGCACAGCTTAGGCTCCATCTGATACTTTGGGGATAAAGCTAAAATCAAGAATCTAGGACAAATTTTATATGCTTACCTTGGTAAAGGAGTGGTATGAATAGGAGTTAAAATGCGACCGATCTGCTAGAGATGAGACAAGTTAGGGAGTGAAAATGCTGTACGGACAAAAAAGAATGTGTACCCAAACTACTTTCACACTAATATTAGTGATGCTTGACACTGGCATCATTTTATTATTATTTTTCCATTAGTTCCTTAGTATACAAATGAAAGGAGAGCTAGGGTCAGAATGAGGTTAGTAACAGATTTATGAGTAAGGAAACTGGTCTCTGAGAGGATCCGTGGCCTGTCTAAGTGCACATATCTGTTGAGATATAAAGCTTGGTTAGAGTCCAGATAACAGTAATATATGCATCTGGAGAATGACTTGGATTATGAGAAGTGGAGATGATTTTGATTTTGGTTATGTTAAAGTTACTGGTAGGAATTTCCAGAGGAAATGTGAGACTGAAGGTTAGGAGCAAGGTCAGGTTTAGAGTTTCACAGTGGTTGTCTATTTGAGGGATTATGACCCTCAAACCCACTGGTGTGGGGGCTGAAGGACAGAACTAAATGAGAGCAGTGAAACGGCCTGAGTCTGAGTCTGTGAGAGGGCGTAGGAGACAGCAGTCCAGGTGGAAGCACTGTTTACACCCCTCTTTTCCCACATTTATGCTGTGCTTTTCATAAACGCACCTGTATTGTCTCTTCAACTACATCTGGACACTTCAAGGGCAGGAATTCTGATCTGCTCTTTTGAATCTTCCATAGTACCTAGCACAGGGCAGGATACAGTGGACTTCAAAGTGAGGGGAAATTAGACATTCAGTAAGTCCTTGGTTCCTAGAAATTCTCTAGATCTAACTGTCTGTAACAGTAAAATAATGTAAATAAATGTAAAGGTTGTGGGATTTATTGCTTCTGTCATGTTGCAAAGAAAATCTTCAATTATTAAAAACAAATTTAAAAAATAAGGAGAAAGGATGTTAGCTTATAGCAAAAATGTAGAAATAAAATAATAACTTGAAGCTAGACAGTTACATTCTTTTAGTAAAGGAGGTAGGGAAACGATCAGGTCCCTCACCTGCTATCTGTGTGTGTTCATCTTTGGGCCGCTTTCACTTGGCGTATTCATTGACCTTTGAAATTACATTCAAGACCTGCATTTTTCCTGGCACAGTTATCCCCATTGAGTTCTGTTATCGGGATTTCTTCTTTAATAACTGAGCTGCTGTGTTTACCTTCAGCCTTTGAGGTCAGCTATTCCGGGACCAGGAAGAGACACCTGGACAGCAGTGGGGGTGATTGTCCCAAGGCAGAGGGAGAGGGGAAAGGGTGGGCCGCCAACTGGGAGGAGGCTCTGATGGGTTTCTTTCCTCTGCAGAGTTCCTTCAATAGAATTATTGACTCAGGGTTGGAAGATGCCTTAAATTTCATCCAAATCAACTCTATCTCAAGTCTAAGTATCTCTACAGTGGTGGCGAACTCACTCTCCTGAGACAAGTGTTTAGATCCCAGACTGAGCCTTTTTGCTGCCCCACACTCTGGGCTCACTCACTCTGAGAAATGTGACAGGACATTGTGGGTTCTGGCCAGGGATGCAGGGCACATGAGGGTGACTTTGGAATTGAATGGCAACAGCCTCATCCTATTTCATCACTGTTGATGCAGGGAAGATGTGGCCAGTGTTTGAGGGGAGGAAAGCAAAGCATCTGCAGTAGCAAAATGCAAGATGTGAGTAATTAATCTTTGCCAAGCTTGGGAAAGGGAGGCGAGTCTGATGCAAAATAACCAGGGTGTCAGCTTGGTTAATTTATTTTTCCTGAATAAAGAACTTAATTTTTTTCAGGGAGCTCTGTTAGCTTTCTTTACCAATGCTTTCCATCTCATTGCAGTACCGTTTCCCAGGCACAGGGAACTCTGAGGCCTGAGAGCAATGAGATGTCTCCATCTTTCCATCTGTTTTTGCTGTTCCAGCTTAAAAAAATGAAAAAATTGATTTAAAGGGAACATAGAGTTTTAGAAAAAAGAGATTTGCGTTGAAGTTTGCCTGTCTGAGACTTAAGTCCAGTATTTTATCCAAAGGCATGATATTGTCTTTGGGTTTTTACACAGAGGCTGGATTTTGTGGTTAGCAGACCCAAGATCTATTTTTACTGCTAACCGCGTGATCAAGAGCAAATTGTTAATCTCATTTTTATTTTTTTAAAAAATGAAGTAATGGTCAATCCCTTACAGATTAAATTACTATAAAAGTACTTTAGTGATGTACGACTCTCTCTACCAGCACTGTCCAAAAGAAGTAAAATGCAAACCACATATGTAATTTTAAATTTTCTAGTAATTACATAAAAAGGAAAAAGAAACAGGTAAAATTAATTTTCATAATATATTTTATTTAACCTAAAGTATCCAAAATGTCATTTTAACATGTAATAAATATAAAAATTATCAATATGTTATTTTACAGTTGTTTACACTGTCTTTATAACCAAGTTTGTATTTTATATTTGCAGGACATTTTAGTTCAGACTGGCCACATTTCGCTTACTAAATAGCCACATATGACTAGTGGCTACAGTGTGGAATAGTATAGCTCTATATAATTATTAAGTGTGCGTGTGTATGTTTAAATGGCCTTTCAAAAGAATAAAATGTTGCCTCTATCATGTAGATGTTAAAAAAAAAAGAAAAAAAAAAGAAAAAAATTTCCCCCCCGCATCCTCCAGTTGATAAATTCTACTATAGGAGAAAATTTTGTGGGTTCATTTAAGAAGGTCAGTATATTAAGTTCTCAGCAGCTCTTAATTTGTTATGGAATAAGCATCTCAGAGATTTCTGCAATT
>NW_006430723.1:4651116-4667764 GCF_000325575.1 Pteropus alecto | reverse complement strand
GCTTGGGGACCAAGAGAGAAGCTTGCTAACATTTCAGTGTTGACAGGTCTGTGATGTTTGGTACAGAGGCCTAGAGGGGGCACTCCCCTAATGACTGAGGAACCTTTGGCTGAACACACACACTTATTCCCCAGGGAATATGGAGAAGGGCGTGAACAGTTTAGCCTATTAACTCAGCCTGACTCCTGGAGACACCTGCCAGGCTTGAATTACATGCCCTGAGTTACCCAGCCCAATCCTCTCACCAGAGCCCTGGAGCCCTTATCTGCACCTGAGGTCTTGATTCTAGCCTCTCAACCTCTGTGTCCTCTAGAAACACATTTACAGCTACTTCTGGAGGTGACGACTCCTCTTCTCTGGGTTTGACTCCAAATATCTGCTGAAAATTAGGGTTGGAGAGAAGTTATTAACACAAAAATGTTATCAGGGTCAGGCAGCAAAGTTCAATTATTTTCCAGGATGTGGAACCAATCAACATGCAAACGATAGTAGATAGTAATTAATAGTAATAAAAACGTAATAACTTTTCTTCAGTGTAATCTTGACCTCACTATCCTGAAGTTTAATAGTGTTTGTTAGAATAATGGGCACAAAAATAGATTTTTAGTTCCTAAATGGCTCTCCTGGTCTTGCACTTCCTCTGATTTTTCATTAGTTGTTTCTTCTGAGAACCTGCAATGTTGCAGGTTGCACTAATTTAAGGTGGATTTAACCAAGAACTGCTTCGTAGTAGTGCCACAAGACTTGATGTAGTCTGCTGTGTTTCCAAATGCTTTGCTTCTTCCTGCCTTCCCTGTCATCTTAATTTGAGAGGACGTTATATTAGGGGCAGAGGCAGGAAGAGAACAGTGAATCTCAACTGGGAGAGATCCCACACAGCCCTACCATAGATTTTTAATAATATCTGGAGACATTTTTTGCTTGTTGTGACTCAAGGAGAGGTGTGACTGATATTTCTGGAGGAGGTGACATTGAGAGAAACACAAAGGGTGAGGAGAAGGTAGCCGTCCAAAAGAAGGGCAGGGAAGGAAGTTCGTCCAAGCAGGGGCATCAAGAGCACAGCGAGTGTGTGCAGGGGCAACAAGCTGTCCGGTGAAGCTGAAGTAGAACATATGTAGCCAGGAGGAACAACTGTGTAACTTGCTATTTGGCCCTAACTCAGTCCTCTCCAATTCCATTTAATTCTTGTTTAATTTCATCCCAACTGTGTCTTTCATGCTTCCTATGGCCGAATCCCATGCCAAACCCTTTGGAAAAACTGCAAATATATGAGATGTGATTTCTGCGTTAGGGTGCCCTGGGCACATGCAGTCAAGATGTGATGCCTCCTTGTGCCTCTGATCAGATCTCAGACTGCAGTCTCCACCCCTCAGGAGGCTGCAGCCACACTGACCATTCTTCCAAAGTTAATCTCATCTGAGGAGTTTTGCACTGGCTGTCCCGTGACTCAGAACACACTTTCCCTAGATTTGTGCTCACTAACTCTTTCTCAATCCAAATCTCACCCTGTCAGCACCTCTCCCCTAACCTTCGGTATAATTTATCCCCCTCTGCCTACTATATTTTGCTCCCTTATTTTCTCGACAGTATTCGTCACCATTTGGGATTGCCTTTATTTGCTGTTTTGCTTGCTCGTTTCTCTACTGCTTGACCCCTGCTAGAGTGTGAGCTCCAGGAGGGCAGGACCTGGCCGGTCCAGTTTCGTTTCATGTCATCAGTGTGGACTGTGTGCCTCGAACCTGCTGACATTCGGGGAATATGTTTAATAAAATCATATGCCTAGGAAATAATTGGAGTAATTAGTAAGATATTTTCTGACACAGATAAGTGGCCCCATTGGGTCACTGAGGTCATAAGCCTTTGTTTATTATATCGTAAGAGTTCTTTATACATTCTGGATATAAACCTTTAATTAAATATTTGTTTTGAAAATATTTTTTCCCAGGATATGGCTTGCTTTTCTTTTTTCTTTTTTTTCTTTTTCTTTTTTTAAAAAAAAATTTATTAGCTTCAAGTATACAGTACATTGGTTAGACATTTATATAGTTTATAAAATGATCCCCCTAACTGCTCCTTCTCTCCTCTGGTTTTCCACTTAGCCAACATATTAATGTTAACTGCATTCCCTATGTCGTGCTCCCCATGCCCATGACCAATTACTAATTTGTATTTCTTTAATCCTTCACTCCATTCTCTCAACCCCTAAATCCCCATCCCCTTTGTCCATCACCAAATTACCGAATTGTGCTCTATATTTGTGTGTCTGTTTTTTTTTAAATCACTTTCTATCACATAATTGTACCCTGTCACAGATTCCCAGATCCTGGAAAAGGACAAGGAAAATAGCCTTACATTTGAAATGTAAATTCAACCCTCTACTGGCAGCTCACCCAAGCAAGGCGGGACAGCTGGCCAGCTAGTCCCCTGCCCCCTGGATGGCAGGAAACCAGCTTCCGGATGGCAAAGAATGGTTTTCAATTTGAATCGCTGCCACCGCTTTTAGGTGAAGGCCTGGAGAAACAGGGTCTCTCCGACCACCATGTTGGCAGCTGGATGATGGACCACTCTTAGGCAGACAAAGAAAAATTGTCTGGGAAATGTCTGAGATAATCTGGGAGTAGTGGCCATGCTCGTGAGAAGTCATGGGAAGAGGTGACATATGTGAAACTGCCAAATGACTTGCCCTCAGAGGAAGTAGAGTGGGGTGTGGAGGGAGGATGAACAGTTGGCTAATTTCTCTTATTTGTGTTCTTGGGCCGAGGACACATGGAGCCAGAATGGGAGTCTCCAATGGGCAGCCGAATTAAGGCCTCCTATATATTAAGAACTTGTATATATTTAGTGCCTCTCTGTATTTAATACCTCATAAGTCTCGTGTATATTTAGTGTACAACAGCCACTTAGTACCCAGGTGCCTCACGACTATTAGGTATCTTTTGCTCCTTCCATCTTGTCCTCTCTATGCTTAGCACAAACAGGTTCTACTTACTAACCACGTATCTATGCTTAACATAACTTAAAATATTTCTATTATCAAAGATGAATACATCTTACAAAAATTCATCTTCAATAATAGAAATGAGTTTTTTCTAAAAGAAAATGCCTTTTTACATTATTACCATTTAATTAACTATTTACCTAGAAGATAAATTTTAAACTACAAATAAGTGTAATATCTTTGATTGGGAAGTTTAAGCTTTCTTTTTTCTTTTTTCTTTTTTTTCCCTGCCTCATGGGGACTAAGAAGTCAAGAGCAAGATGTAAAGATTCACAGATAAAGAAAATTACCTGATTTGCTACTGCTGAGCTGTAGTTCACAGAATGTCACCAGAACACTTTGCAGAACAGAAAGGTGTTCAGTAAATTGATTATTGAGCTCCATAGCCTTTTTTTTAATCTTTCTCTGAGGTCCCTTGTCACACCTTGCTTGGGCCTCCATTTGCATTCAGTTCATTGCATCTGCCCCCTTCCCCCACCACGGCAGTGACCGTTGGTCCCAGCCCCGGGACATCAGCAGTTCCGGACTTGACTCTGACGCTCCCCTGAAGTTGGAGGGTGGGCTGAAGTGCTTTGATTCCACACACACGGGCAGCTGCTGCTCACGCTGTTTACTTACTGGGCTGCTTCCTTCCAGAGGCGGAAATAAAAGCATCCTGCAAAAGGAGACATGAAGAGCCCCTGAGCTGTTTTTTGTTATGGTTTTGGAGGTGATGAGCCAAGATCTGCTGAGATCCTGTCTTTTCTGAAAGAGACTCCAGCTCAATTCCTGCAAGAGAGCTGGGGTGCCAGGTCCGAAGAGAAATAGCACAAAAATATGGGATGAGAACATTGAGGCTACCGTGACAAACATCACCTACACAACTGAGCCACAGGCCAGACTGGAGCATCTGTGAATGGGAGCGTGATCTCATTAAATTGCAGGTAAGATTACTTCTCATCTTCAAGGCATGTCAGTGACTCCCTAAGTGATGAAGTCCAGACCCCTTATGAAAACACCACGGGTCCTCTCTATTTTGATCTGACCCCACCTTTTCAGTGACACTGCCAGGCACAGCTCTCTCAACAGCCCAACAGGGCTTGTGGCCCTCCCAAATATCTCAGACAAGTTGACTCCTCTGAGATTCTGGTCATGCTGTTCCCTCTGCCTAGAATGCCCTCCTCCTTCTCTCCTCTCTCTTCTGTCTGAAGAATTCTCTGCTCTCCACCATTGCTTGCTTGAGCCGAAATCATCACTCTTAGCAGGATTTGTCTTAGTAAGTCAGAAAACGTCTCTCTTTCTATTGTAAATCATCTCTGAAAGCAGGAACTGTATCTCAACCAATCTCTGAGTTTCTAAAAGTACACCCAATTCCCTGCACAAACTAATTGAATTAATTAATTCTCTTGATTTATTAATTAATACAGAGATGTTGCTGCAAGTGGTCCCATCTCATGCCGTGGCAAGGGCAGCAACATCCCAAGACATATTCCTCACTGGCTGACACTGATTTACTAGGCTTGAACTGATGACCAGTTTTGCTTCCCTGAGTAGAAAGCAAAAAGGCTCAACTCCCGACAGTCCCTCGGCTGCTGGTGTAGCAGCAGAACATTATGTCAAAGTCCAAGAAACTGAATCTCACTCAGCTGTGGTGGGCAGGTGGCATGAACAGTTAAAGACATAATCAGTGTTTGTGAACACAATTTTAGATTAAACGGTTATTAAGAAGATACTCATAAGGTTTGAGGTTTCCTTTTCCTGGCTAATACTCTTTTAAATTTTTTTTCCATGGTGGAAATCAATTAAGCATGAGAAACAAAGTTGGAAAATTTATAACAAAAATACATTTTTACAATGTGTTTCCTTTGACGAAGACAAAGCAAGAATGGGAGAGAAAAAGGCAAAGCTCATCTAACTCATGGCTCGGCTGTTACTTGTAAAAAGATAAATACTTACTTGTAATCAAATGGACAATTGGTTTATTTGATTTGGGGACTGGAAAAGAATTTCCTCAGTCCAGTGAATAATGGCATTTCAAAATGAAAACAAGGGAGTTCTCCATTGACAGCTTTTCCTGTGAAACTTGACTCTGGAAAGCAATTTTTTCTATGTTATAGAAAAAACTTTGATGATAAAGGAATTAAAAGTTCAAGGTGGAAGAATGATGTTAACCAGGAAGAATTTGGTGATTTTCAATTTGGTGATTTCTTTTAGGATCCTGAAACTTTTGCTTACCCGTGTCCTTAGCAACACTAATGTCCAGAAAAAGGTGCATTTCCCACCTCTATCTGACAGTCAATCTTTGGCTCTGCCATCCGACTAGTGAGGTGTCATCAGATGTCAAGTAGAAAACTCTCCTAGAAGGGGACCACTTTATGGTTAATATCTTATTGTGAATTTCTAAAATTGAAGCCCAACTAAAGTGGTTATTGTAATAGTCTGCAAGGATTTGGTGAGGCTTAAAGCATGAGATCTATTATCTATCTATCTATCTATCTATCTATCTATCTATCTATTTATCATCTATCTGTCTATCTATCTATCTATCTATCTATCTATCTATCTATCTATCATCTATCATGGATTCATCTAGTGAGCACTGAATATGTATATTTGAATGTGTATTTAGGCTTCATGCTGGCTTAGCCCTTATATAAATGCTGTTATATGAGAGACAATGTATCGTATTGTGTAAAAGCATGAGCTTTGCAATCTGTCAGACTGATGTTTGCATACTGGCTCTGTCTTTTAGTAGCTGAGGGAAATGATACCTTCCTCACAGGCTGAACGTTATCATTAATAAGATAATGTTTTAGTAGAGTGGCTGGTTCATAACAAGTATCAATACATGCTTGTTACTTTTACAAAAAATACCTTCATCTCTTTAGCATTCTTCAAAGGTCAAGCTTCAAGCAGCGGGTCTAGATGATCGATATTTCTGCTGTTCACTTAAAACTTCTCAAATTGGATATGATACTGGAGTGAAGACTAGCCTTCAGCTCTAGTCTTTTGCTGTCTGGTGACCTCCTGAGCCCTACTCGGTGGATGCCAGGGGCTCCCACACGAAAGGGCTGTCATCTAAGTTCTGAATCCCTATTACTCGTGAGCTGCTCTGAGAGCAAACTCTACAAAATACTCTGGGCATATGTTCTGAGAAAACCAGAAAATGTTTTCTTTGAAAACAATCTTGATCTTTGTAATCACTCTGATTGCTTTTTCCTTGATTATATAAGCAATAAGTATTCATAAAAAAATCATTGGAAAATACAAAAAAAAAAAAAAAAGCACAAGTGGAACAGAAAGTTAGCTGGATCTTGCAGGACTTCACCTTTTAATTAGGTCAAAACTTGGTTATGTCAGAGGCGGTGGGGCCAGACTCGCAGAGACCGGCAGAGACCGACAGAAACAAAGCAGGTGCTCATGGCGGAGAGAGTCTCATGTGTCTGCTTTGCTGGGTACCATGCTGAGGCCCTGCCAAATCCACTGGGAGATGTGCATTAGTTTCTGCAGCAGGGACGCGGTACCCACTTGTGCAAGCCGCCCTAAGTTACCACTTTTCTGCCATTACTTTGGGGTATAGAACAGTGGGAACTCCTGGAAACTGCAGGGTACAGGGCTTTTGGCTTAGGCCCGCAGAGGACCATGCTCTGCACCTGGATCATAGATGGAATCCCAGCTTGGGCTTCGGGAACAATCTAGCTGCCTATATGGGACGGTACTCAGTGCCCCAAGGGCTGACAGCCAGCCATCTCTGGGGAAATTCCTGGCACACAAGCCACAAACACTGAGAAGACTGGATGGAAATTGAAGGTCTACCTGCCCCGCCAGCGAGTTGTAGCCCCACAGCCCAGACTCAGAAATAATTCGAAGAAATTATTTAGATCTGGGGTAATTTCTGCTTTCATGACCAAGGGAAAGTGAGGTGTTTTTTTTTTTTTTTTGAAGTGGAAGAAACAGTTTTCTTAGGGACGGGGTCATCCTTGGAGTCTGCTGGCGACAATCAGGACAGACACATTTTTGTCCTACCTTGAGGCCAGTCTATATGTGGATTGCAGCTGTCACCAGGCTGTCATCCAAAAGACCCTAAGGTTTCTCAATACCTAAATTATGTCACACTCTTGCTCACAACAACTGAAAAGGATTCCTAACCGCAAAGACAAAGGTGCCAAGTGCAAAGCCAAGATGATGATGGGCTTGGTGCGCAGAAGGCCCGAGAGCTCCAGAATAACTATGTGTGACTAAAAGCATCAAATGCTCCGCGCCAAGGCCTGATATGCAGAGGGCTCCTCTCAGTCAGGGAGAAGGTGCCGTTACAGCACGAGCTCACCCTTGTCTGTTCCTTGATCAAGAATAAAGTTTCTGTTCTGCTTTACTGAACTCAGTATCGTTAAATAGGCATGAACAGTACTGGGCAGAAGGATCTTGGTTTGGGTCCCTGACCTGGAAGGGTTGGTAACACAGCAACAAGAATAACCATGACAACTAAAGATGTCTCTGTCACCCCAGACTCAGTTGTAATGATCGCCTTCCACTCACTTCCTTCTCCATTCTGTGTCAGCTTGGCCTCCAATCTGCTCGACTTTGCTTTTCTTTTTCAGCCATGTCACTATCCCTCAGAAGCCTGAGAATGTGGCTTCCAACACCGGGCCACTTAGTTCATTACCTTTTTGGTTCCACTCTGCCCTTAGGTCCACCCCTGTGTGGCTATGATGCCACATTGTCTCTCTCAGGGGATGAGACAGATGCAGGCAAGAAGTGAATAGGTATTAAGTTGGTGCCAATAGGAATGAGGAGAAGGCAGAAGGGTTGGGGAGCGTGTGAATTCAGGACTGGTACAGGACAAGGTAATGACAGGAATACTGAAGCTGAGAACACCTGAGGAAGCTCAGGATCACTCGCAGTTTTGCAAGCTTGTTTCAGTTCCTACCATGGGCCACCTCCTGTGTTAGACCCTGCCACGGAGAGGACAGGAAAAGGGCAAGAGCCAGTCTCTGTTTTTGGAGAACTCGACTTTCTTTGAAGAGGAAAATAACAATAGGCTGAGATATAGTATAGAGTGTGCTGTGGTCTGAATGCTTGTGTCCACCTTGAATTCGTATGTTGAAATCCTAATGCCCGATGTGATGGTATCTGGAGGCGGGGCCTTTGGGAAGTGCTCATTCTATGAGAATGGAACCCCATGGGTGTTATCAGTGTTATATGAAGGAGGCTCCAGGGCGATCCCTAGCCCCTTCCACCACACGAGGATGCAGCAAAAAGGCACCAGCTATGAACCAGGAAAAGGTCACCTTCACCAGGATGTTGTCATGCTGGTGACTTGATCTCAGACTTCCAGCCTCCAGAGCCGTGAGAAATAAATTTTGTTGCTCATAGCTACTCTGTCTCTGGTACTTAGCAGCTCAAACAGACTAAGACAGTATGTAACCATATGCAGTGTGTGTTGGTACCAATTTAATTTGCTTGAGGGATTAGAATAACAAAAGAGAAGAAGAGGGCTTAAATTGGTTTGAAAGGTCTGGCCTGGAAATAAGGTGCTCTGGGTTCAAGTGCTAGAAGTTCTTTGTGATCTTGGGCAAGTCACCTCCCTTCTCTAAATTTATTTCCTTATCGTTATAATAGAGATTAAACTGAATGATATCAAAGCTGTTGGGCCTCAGTTAATTCGAATCCTGAGATGTAAACTGCTTTCTGTGTAGAAAGGCTTTTTGTATTTTATTTCACTTAATTTTCCTATCAACCTCCCTGAAGTTGCTGTTATCGCATTTTACAGACATGAGAATCGACCATAGAGAGTTTAAATGACTGCCCTGGGTGGTTGGGTCAAGATTTGGATCCAGGTTTGTCTGGTCCAAAGCTCACGTATTTTTCTGCAATGCGTCTCTCTAGATTTCTTTTAGCCAAATAAAATAAGTGAGTGGTCTCTGCCCTCAAGATACTAACAGACAATGAGGAAGCCAAATCACTACAGAAAAATGCATGTCTTATAAACAGATGCCCAAACAGTTATGAGTCCACAGAGGAAAGGCATACATGTGTGTGATGGGAAGGGGGTAACAGGAGAGTAAGTGATGATCAAGGAAAGCCAGAGGGAAGAAATAACACTTGAACTTGGCTTTGAAGCATGAGTAGGATTTCGAAGTCTGGAGCAGGGGACACATTCAGGCAGCATAAAGTGTGAGAAGAGATGCAGAAGTAGATAAATACACATGTACTTTCGGCAGAGAGTGGCTGAAACATAGGGAGTCTGGGGAAAGGGCCTGGGGTTGAGGTTCTGTGGGTCATGTGCAGACTCTCAGCTTTCCGAGGTGGTTTCTCTGCTCCAGGCTCCCAGCCCTTCAGTGGTGCAGAACACAAATCCTGCCCTGCCCATGGATAACACTGCTACCCAGATACCTAGTACAGGTGGGAAAGGCAGGTGGGCAAAGATGCGGAAGGCCACCTGCGTGGCAGCAGTTCTGGCTCAGCCTTGTTTCTGACACCAGCTTCCTACTTTACACCCCACTCACAATCTGTGAGATGACTGACCCCTGCCTGCTTTGGTGATGACCTGGCCCCCAGGGAGATGGGAGCTGTGGAGGTTTGGCTCAACCTGAAAAATCCTGAAAAATTACCAGTGAGAAGTATAAAGTTTGGTGCAGCCAGGAGCCCTGGACAATGTGTCTGGCTACTCTGTCATGGGTTAACTCATGTGACCTCAGGCAAGTCCTTTTGCCTCCACTATTTTCAATGGGGTCAATACTTTTATGGCCTCCTTTAGACAGACATTTTGAAAATAAAATGAGACAATATGTAGATTTGAGACCCATATTGGATTTATATATGGTGTTACAAATTTTCGCCTTCCTCACAGTTTTTCTGGGGGATGAATTAGTTTAAATGATCTCTGAACAAACAGCCCAGTACCAACAGAAACCTACATTTCTCATAAGTAAACACAAGAGGGCGCCATAAGCCAAGCTAAAGGGTCTGTGAAGGCCTGCGAATTTCCCTGATTTTAATGCTTGTTTAGTTTTCTGTGCCACTCTGCTTTACTGATGTTCTCTCTGTGGGGGTTAACATGGGACAGCTTATCAGGGGTGTGTCAACTTTACTTTTAGTCTAATTCTGACCTTGTGCAATAATTCAATTAAGTGAGCTTTTGCTTGGTCTAAATATCTCTTGTTTCTCTCTAGTTCTAGAATCAAAATCCTTATCTTTGTTCATTTATCTGAATCTCCATCCTGATAACTGACACGTCTTAAAACCTGCAAAATCTGGTGATCACAAAGGGCAGGAGAAGGAAAATAAGCATCCGAGATCTAAAACCGAGCCCTGTCTGGGGCAGGTCGGGTGGGAGGAAGAACCACCACAGTACTGAGGGATGTCTGCTCTGACGCTGTGGAGCACAGGGCAGCCTTCTTCCACATGGAGGGACCAAGGCACAGCAGCAAATGGCCCCAGCAGTCCTGAATGGTAGGGACAAGGTGGAGCTGGATTCAGGGTCAAGAGCACGTTGCTATAATTCTATTACCTGATGGGATCAGTTATATATGGGGGACATCAGTGACCAACAGCGCCCCGGTCTCCAGGAGAGCCTAGCAGGGGAATGGCAACGTCCCACTCTCGGCAGGATTCTGAGTCTGGACAGGTTGTCAGGGCAGGAAGTGTAGAGGCAGGAAGGCAGGACGAGCTCTCAGAACTGGAGGCCACCAAAGTCTGTTGGGCCTCAGTGAATTCGAATCCTGAGATGTAAACACTGACCTGAGCTAAGAGACTGTCTAGACGTAAACACTGACCTGAGCTAAGGGCCTGCAAACATAGCTTCCCTCGTTTCGTCCCGTATCGTCTGTGGCTGCTGTCTGTGCTACCAAGGCAGACTCTAGTAGTTTTGACAGTGATTGTGTGCCCTGCAAAGTCTAAACTATTACTACCTGGCCCTTTACAGAAAAATGTGCCAACCCCTGGTCTAGTCTAACCTTTCCATTTTAAGATGAGGGAACTGATTCTCGGAGAGGTCAGGGGCCAAGTCAGAAGTAAACAGAGATGAGATTAAATTAAGAGTCACCCAGGTCGTTCCATGTTCTTGTCCTCCTTGTCCCACTCTTGCCTGCCTAGGATATTCTATCTTCCACATGTATTTGAATACTAAGTTTCATAACTCTCCAAGGAAGAAAGTTGTCTCCTACTCTGAAGGCCTTTGGGACTTCAGCAAGTGAGCGAGGAGGGTGTGTGTGAGTGCGTGTGTGTGCACTTCATCTCTCTGCAGACCTCCTTCCTGCAACATAGCCATTGTCGTTCCTCTTATCCCAAAGGTGGCCCTCTCTGGGAGGTATTATCCTCAGGCACCTCAAAGCTGGAGCATAAGGGATAATTTCTTCTTAAACTAGACTGGAGCATAAGGGATAATTTCTTCTTAAACTAGACTGTGTGGAACTGCCTTTCTCAAGGGACAAGTTGGAGGTGCAGGGGCGGTGAGAAGAGAAGCGGACTTTGCACACTGCTCCCCAGGGATTCCTGTCACTTGGATTTACTACCATGCCAGTCTAAGCACGTGCACTTATCTTCTGCTTTAATTATCTGAAGGCCTGCAATTCAGGTTAATTACAGTAACACCTGTTTACTTCACTTGGGCCAGGATTCCAGTAATGCCTGGGACACATAGCTGAAGCTAATAACATAATTGTTGTCCAAAGGAAGGATTCAGCCAGGAGTGAAGGAGATGGTTTTATTGACTTGTCTCCTTGGGCCTTACAATTTCACTTAGACACACACACACACACACACACACACACACACACACACACACACACACACTTAATCCAATGATAAATCTTTGTTCTACATTTACTAGTGGTTTTATTGATTTTCCAGAGACAGTTTTATGAGAATTATAGTTCACGTTTATCTCAGGGCGAGGTGATATCAGTTGAAATGCCCATATTTTTCCTATCCGAGGCTGTGGCAGGTGTCCGGAGTGACCTCCCTAGCCCTGCACCTTCAGAGTTAGGATGATCATTGGAGGAGATTCTGAGATGGGGCTCTAGTACCCATCTCTGATGTGCAGGTAGACTTGTCACTTCTTGGAGACTCTCCCAAATTGCAGGTGTTGTGATTCTCCTGTTTCATGGAAAAATAATGCAACCCACCCCTCCTCACCCAAATCAATGTAGCATGTCGGTGTAAGAACTCAAAATGAGCAAAGCACTCAACTTTGAACCTCAGCAGCCCTTGGGATACACAGCACACCCTTCGATTAGCTCAGGACCAGCATTCACTAAGGGCCTTCGTATGGCATGCAAAGGCAATTCTTCTGGTCAATTTGCTCAAATCCAGTACATCAAACATGCTTGTTTCTTTTAACTATTTATTTATTTTCGGGTCTTTATTTAAATGTTTAAAGGAGAGTTGAATTTGTCTCTATTCCAGCTCCCTATGATTTGTAGCTGGAGACCAAGGAGCGGAGAGAAGAGAGAAATCAGTTTTATGAGAACATATTTTCAAATACAAATAACTCTTTGAGTAATTTTTTTATATTTAAAGAAAACATATGAAAAATTTTATAATATCGAGGGAGAAATGTCCACTCCCACCCACTGGTGTGAGACAGGCACAAAATTGTTGGATGCTGGAACAAGTCATAATGTCAGGTTCTTTGATCTTATCCATTTAAACCCTCCATGACAGGGTTCAGCTTTGCCCGTCTATTACTGTTATCATTATCATTGTTACAGACTATCTTAGAGACTCCATGAATCAAACTCCATCAGTCCCCAGCTTTTAGACGTCCTAGAGTAGGAAACAGCATAGTATCAGGGGCCAAACAGACCTGGTTTCAAATCGGGAGTTGGGAGTGGAGTGGACAAAGAATGGAGATGGGACTTAAGGAGACAATACAGGGTGTGACGTTGCGGGAGACGGCGATATTTTACCGGGCTGGAGTAGTTCCCCAGTGAGTAGGAAATGGAGTGCGTGCCACAGCAGCTGAGAAGGAGGAGAGGGTACTTTCTACAGAAGGGAGCTCCTGGGACAGGCCGATGGCACTCGGGCAGTGGTCTAGGGCTCCTTCTTCTGGAAGCCCAGATCCACAGTCTTTTGAGGGCTAAAAGTGGGTGGATTGGAGCTGAAGAAGAACAAAACAAGAGCAGGCATCTAGGGCGCAAAGATGCCTTGGAGAAGTTTAGGTTAAAGTGAGGCTTATGGGGTGCTCTCTGTGGGGTTGGGTGGGACACAGGGCACCTGTGTTGGACCTGGCCTTCCTGCAGTGGCTAGGAGAGCAACCTGGCAGGGTATCATTGGGGTTGCCTTTAGAGATGGCTTTGCTAAGGGGAAGGCTAGGACTTGTGAAGAAGCACATAAGGAGAACCTCCCTTAGGGTCAGCCATGTAGGGCCTCCTATCAGCTTAAATCACAATCTTGGTTTTTCTTTCATAAAAAGGGAATATTAATGGTAATGGGGCTCAAAGATTTTGTTAAAGGGCATATTAAAAACAGGTAAATTCATGACTACAGATATAAAATGAATGTGCCAAATATTGTCTTCAATTCATTTTTAAGTGAGAGGACCAGGAAGATATTATATGACGCTTAAAGAAGTGGGAAAGGAAAGCTGTTTGCAGATCAAGAATACTGGAATGAATTTGCAAATGGTTACAAAACTGGCATGTGTTTACAAATGATTTGGAGGAGAGGTTTGTCTTAACAGATTTTTTTTTGGCATGTCTATAGACAAGAATGATCTACACTACTATCGGTCATCTACAACTTACACAGGTGTAAAATAGCTCCAAAGGCAATGAAGGGGCAGGCCGCTCTGAGAATCAGATTTAGAATGAGAACCGGAGGGTGCGCTCTTGTTTTCCTCGAAGCACAAAATCTCCCCTGGAGTGGACTCTGAGAATTAAGTGTTCTTGAAGGTGGGCTCTTAAGACTTTGACCAAAAGAGCTGGTGTCTTCAGAAAACTGGAAGTGGGCCCAGGGGCGCCCCCTGGTGCTGGAGGGAGAAGATCACACTCACCACGAGTCAGGCGCTGTTGTAAACTCTATACAAATTACTTTTATTTACTCTTCCTAACCACCTTGTGAGGCGGGAGTCATTATCAGACCATTTTAGAGGTGAGGAAACTGATCTTCTAAGACGGGGGCGTGGGTGGAGGTGCAGCACAGGAGACTGACATCTTCGGGGTGAAAGTGTCCTATAAGTAGGGTGGGGACAGAAAATGATGCCCAGGGCCTGCATGGTCGCAGCCATGGCACCAGGAGGGCCCAATGAAGGCGCTGCGGTGAGGCCAGGCTTAGGGCGCGGAAGCTTCCCAGGTGCTGATGCGGAACAGCTGGTTAGAGCTTCTTTGGTGGGTTTTGAGTAGAAAGACCGAGGAGAGCGAGAAGCAGGGAGAAGCTAGGTCCCTGGAGCTTCGCAGTCGAGGTGAGAGCTGAGGTCAGTATTAAAAGGCATCCGAATTATGACCAGTGCGAGTCAGGGCGCGGCGGTCAGAGACAGAAGAGCCAGAGCTTGGCACTTTGAACCTCTCGCTCGAGTGTCGCCTGTACCAGCGGTCGACGCAGGAAAGGACGCGTCCAGCCCAGGCTCCGGCTGGCGGGCAGAGCCGGGAGCGGGACCGGCGCCGGGGGACGGACCGCGTTGTCGCTAGGAAGGCTTGGCCAGCCTAGAAATCTCACGCGGGAGAGGGAGGAGGTGTCGGGCAGACCATGGGGGGCTGACTAGAGCCAGTGAGATGGGTGTATTTGGGGGCGCCGACACGCGGAGAAGGGCCTGGTAGATCTGGGGACTGTGGCGCAGCGCTCGAGCGCGGAGCTTTAGAGCCGCCCGCGCGGTGACCACGCGTGGCCTGGGGCGCAGCCCACCCGGGCGGGAAGTGGCAGTGGAGGATGGTCTGCGGCGTCTCCAGTGACAACTGACGGTGGGGGGTTCTGATCAGGGAGGGAAAGTTGTTCAAGGAGAGTCCTAAGTGGGTCTTAGGCCATCACCCCTGGGACGGGAGGCGCAGGCATTTAGGTCAAGGGGACGGATGCGGGGTGGGGGCTCAGTGCCACAGAGAGGAGTCCACCGATGTGTGTTTTTGACAATTGTCAAGCGCATTTTCTTGGCGAGTTGGGGCACGTAGTGGCAGAGACGGGGACTACAGGATAGAGACTGAAAAGCAGAGTGGGGAAACCAGCATGCGGGGACTTCGATCCCCCAAAGTGGACCGAAAGTCCACTTTTCGGCTATGAAGCCGAAAACAAAGCGTCCTTGGTGGAGGGCTGGGAAGCAGAATACAGGGTGATCTAATCGAGAAGCAGCAGCGGGGAGAGATTGAAATTTAGGGAATTGAGAATTGGTAGGGTATTTATAGCCTTCGGAAGCAGGATAGTGTTAGGAAGCGCAAAACCTCAGAGACTGGACTGCAGGATTATAGGGTCCCCTCTGGTGGCGGTTTGGAAGAAGGCAGAAATATTTCTATCCACACATTAAAGGCAAAAGCTTTTATGAAAAGAAAGAGATTGAAGGAGGGACAGAACAAAGAGACTAGGGATACAGGGTGAGATAAATGGAAACTAAAGAAGGGGAAAGGAAAAAAGAACTCTAGGAGGTAAATGAAAGAGAACACTTGCAGGAGTAGCTGTTCTGAAGTAGATCTCAGGGGTCCAGCCTGCCTTCCTTCAAGGCTGACACGCTGGGGCTGGGTGGATCCCAGGTTGAGAGTCAGCCCGCCCCGCACAGCGCCACCTCCTCCCTCCCCTCAGGACAGCTGGGATAGGCTCTGATCCCATTGTTCCCAGTTCTAACACTACACAGAAGAGAGTATTGGTTGAGGATGAATTAGAAATTAAAGAAAAGAAACAAAAAGAGGTAGACTTCATTTATTCTGGTAAATAGTCTCATTCTTAGAAAGAGTTGCAAAAACCACACCATTCCCCAAATGCCGGCGGACATGCCAAATTGTAGCAACAGTAGAACCAGTCAGCGGGGATTTTACTTTCTGACCAAAATGCCATTTCACTGAATCGTGGGTGTTAACCAACGGGCTTTCTTTCATTCAAATAACCTTTAGCCCAGTAACATGTAGTATATGAGAGGCAGTTTTCAGTCCAGAGCTCTGGCTAGAGGTAACTTATATCCTTTCTTTAGAACCATTTGAGGAAGAAGTTTCTTTTGGGGCCATGGTTTGCAGAGAGAACGCAGCCCGAGAGGAGAAGGCAGCCCTGAGAGGGGAACTAGCCCTGGGAGGAGGGCGGAGGTGAGTGAATTCCTTCTGGTGTTGAGCCATTGGTCTTTTACCTTTCTCTGCTCACGTGGTGTCTCAATGGTGAGAGCTCTAGGCTGTTCCTCACTGCCGCTTGCTATCTGAGGCCCATGTGAAAATGACTTTAGACTGTAGCGTCATTGCCCACCCCTGCAAATCCCCCTCCCCCACCCCCTTCAGGAACAAGGTGTAGGCTTTAATGCACTGTTACAAAAGAGAAAACTGAAGGTCGTGGATTGAATGACTTACTACAGAAGATAAAAATTGTCAGTGATACTCTACAAACCAAACCCTAATTCTTCTTAATTTTAGTCCATTGCTCTTTTTAGTGCCCTCTCTGCATAACCTGGAAGCATACAGAAGTGATACAGTGTTGTGCTGGGTCGTCTCTGTCTTAATCTCCCCTCCCCCCCCCCCCCCCCCTCCCCCCACCCTTCTTCCATTTCCA
>NW_006430723.1:4623868-4651099 GCF_000325575.1 Pteropus alecto | reverse complement strand
CCCCTTCCCCATCACTGTTTCTGTAATTTCAAATAAGTGGCCATCTTTCTTGGATGCTTTTTATGTCAGCTTATCATCCTAGCCCTTGTTTTAATTCCCTCAACTGGGATCACTTCATTTTTTTATTCTTTAGATCTTAAAACATTGAGACTCTGTCTTTCATGAATTAGGGGCCGGAATCAGAAACCTAGTGAGGAAGATAGACGTATAAACTAACTGCAGTAAGGCATGATACATAAATCAATGCAAGGATGTACAAATAAAGCCAGGTGTCTTGAACCGGACAGCTTAATTTGTCTCAGAGTTGTGACTTGACGCTAGAGATGCAGTGACACTTTTAATTGGATTTTGAAGGGCAAATACAACAAATAGAGTGAGGATAAAGGGTTGAAGCTGGGTATTTCCCAGGAAAGGGGACAACACAGAAGAGTAAAAACATGTAGTTGGTACGGATAATGGGATGCATTTCATTAGATCTAGAACTTCAAGTGTGGAAGAGAGGGCAGGAACCAAAGGTGGGGAGATGACATTGAAAAGACACATGTGGCTTTATTTGTCAGGCCAACAAATTTTGACTTTGTTCTGTAAGGCAGGGGGAACCAATAGCTTTTTAGGCAGTCATAATTATCTAAGCTTTATTATTTGTTTTCTTTAGGAAGTCTAAGGGCACTATGAAGAATGGACTTACAGATGAGATGGAGCAGTGGCCGGCAGTTTGGAGACCACTTGGGTGCTGGTTCAATAGTTTAGACAGTGTGACTGTAAGCTTTAACTAGCATGATGGGAGGCAGTGGCAGTGTCATTCAGTGACTAGGAGAATGATTTTGGTGTCAGATAAGCCCCATGTTTAAATTCTAGTTCTATATTATTTCGGCAACTTATTTCACTTATCTTAACTTAGGTTTTCTGTTTAATAATAATTTTTTGGATGATTCGACTAGTTAAAGTGTATAAAGTAGTCAACACAGTTCTTGGCATGTGGTAAGAACTTCCAACTGCCAAAGCGTAGAGTTGTGAAAAAGACATTAAAAGTAGGAGCTGGAAACAGTGTCTATTCCTGGCACCATCACTCATTTCTCTTATTGGTTTCTTGACCATGAGGAGGCTGATTCGAGAGACAAGTTAGATGAAGCCTGTCTAGAAAAGAGGGACAAAGATGAAGAGAGAGATGGAAGTAGGAGATCTCTGAGGTTAGTGGCTTAAGATGAATGGTGATTAATGGTGGTCTCATCAGCTGGATGGAGAATTCAATGGGAAGAACCATTCTGGGTGGAGGGAAAAGAATTTGATTTTAGCTTTGAGATTCAGTTGCTTGAAAAATATCCCCATGGATTTGTTTCAAAGTAGGAATCAGGGCTAGAAATGTATATTTTTGGAATTAGCAGTCTGAGAATGATAATTGACACTACGCGTTAGTAACAATGTCAAGAAGAGAAGAGGCTGAAGAGATAGGACATTGAAGCCACCAATATAGTTAAGAATGAGTAGAGCAATAAGCTCTTTGGTAAATAGGAAGGGAATAACCAGAAAGGATTATGGAAGTGAAAAGAGGTGCTTCTAGTAGGTAGCGTTCGGCTATGCCTGGCTCTGCCGAGTGTATTGAAAAGTTAGAATAGGATAATGAACACTCGATTCAAAAGCAAGAGATTTTCCAGTAAATTTGGGGCAAATAAATCTAAGTATTGAGAATTGAGGAATAGACTGCTTTCCAAGTAGCTAAATTGTGAAGGGAAGAAAGATACATCTCAAAGTTCAGGTTTAGATAGGGTTGAAGGTAGGTTTCATTTGTTTTAGCTTTACCATTTCCCCCAGTTTTATTGAAGTATACTTGACAAATAAAAACTGTATATATTTAAGATGTAAAACATGATGTTTTCATATATGTATACATTGTGCAATGATTACAACAATCAAGCTAATTAACATATTCATTACCTCACGGAGCTACGATTTTTTTATTTGTATGGTGAGAACACTTAAGATCAACTCTCTTAGCAGATTTCCTATACTATACAATGCTGTATTCTTAACTAGAGCTACTATTGTGGTTATTAGCTCTCCAAATCTTATTCATCATGCATAACTGAACCTTTGTAACTTTTGACCAACATCTCCCCAATTCCTCCACTTCTAGCCCTTGTCAACCACTATTCACTGTTTTTATGAGCTTGAATTTTTTCGATTCCACACATAAGTGAGATCATGCGATTTTTGCTTTTCTGTGTCTGACTTACTTCACTTAAGATAATGTCTTCAAGGTCCATCCATATTGTTGCAACCATACTGTTGTCTGTATTTATCGTTTGTTTGTTGCTTTTGTTTTATATCCCCCATATGGGTGAAATCATATGGTTCTTTTACTTTTCCATCTGATTTATGTCACTTAGTATAACACTCTCAAGATCCATCTATGTTAGTGCCAATGGCAATATTTCATCATTTTTATACCTGAGTAATAGTCCATTGTATGGATGTACCACATCTTCTTTATCCAGTCATCTGTCAAAGGACATTTAGGTTGTTTCCATGTCTTTGCTATTGTGAATAATGCTGAGATGAACATGAAGGTGCAGATATCTCTTACAGATATATGTACCTCATTTCATCCCCTATAAATGGGATTGCTGAATCATATGGTAGTTTTTTTTTTTAATTTTTTGAGGAAGCTTCATACTGTTTTCCATAATCACTGTACCACCTTACATTCTCACCAACAGTGCACAAAGGAGCCCCTTTCACCACGTCCTTGCCAACACTTGTTTTATTTTTTTTTGATAACAACCATTCTAACAAGTGTTAAGTGATATCTCACTGTGTTTTTTATTTGTATTTCCCTGATGATTACTGATGTTGAGTATCTTTTCACGTACCTGTTTAGCCAGGTATATTTTGAGAAATATCTATTCACATCCTTTGCTTAATTTTTAAGCATGTTATTTATTTATTTTTTTCTATTGAGTTGTTTGCATTCCTTAGATATATTTCAGTTATTAAACTCATGTCAGACATATGCTTTGGGAATATTTTCTTCTGTTCCATAGGTTGCCTTTTCTCTCTGTTGATTTTTGTCTTTGCCGTGTGGACGCTTTTAAGTTTGATGCAATCCTACTTGTTTATTTTTGCTTTTATTGCCTGTGCTTTTAATACCATATCCAATAAATTATTGCTCGGACCAGTGTCAAAAACGTTTCTCTCTGCTTTTTATTAGTAATTTTATAATTACTAATAAAATTAATTTCAGTTTTTTTTTTTTAAATTTTTAACCCATTTTGAGTTGTTGACTTTTGCATGTGGAGCGAGATAAGGGTTCAGTTTTATTCTTCTGCATGTGGATAACCAGTTTTCCCAATGACTTTTATTGAAGAGACTATCTTTCCCCCATTGTGTGTTCTTGACACCCTGGTCAAAGATAAGTTGACCATAAATGCGTGGATTTATTTCTGAGCTCTGTTTTATTCATCAATATATCTCTTCTTATGCCAGTTCCATATTGTTTTGATTACCGTTGCCTTGTAGTATGTTTTGAAATTAGCAAACGTGATGCTTCTAGTTTTGTTCTTCTTCCTTAAGACAGCTTCAGCTATTTGGAGTCTTTTACGGTTCCAAGTGAATTTTAGGATTATTTTTGTATTTCTGTACAGAGTGCCACTGGAACTTTGATAGGGGTTGCATTGAATTTATATATCACTTTTGGTAGTATTGCCATTTTAACAATATTAAGTCTTCCAATCCATGAACAGAGGATGTTTTTCCCTTTACCTGTGTCTTCTTTAATTCTTTCATCAGTGTTTTATAATTTTCAGTGTACAAGTCTGTCTTCTCTTTGGTTAAGTTTATTCCTAAGTATTTATTTTTCTTTTTGTTGCTGTTGAGAATAGGATTGTTTTCCTAATTTCTTTTTTTCAGATAGTTTGTTGTTTGCATATAGAAATGCAGTTGTTTTTTGTTTGTTGATTTATATCTTGAAACTTTACTGAATTAATTTGTTTACTAGTTTTAACAGTTGTTGAGTCTTTAGAAAACTTACATATATGATAATGTCATCTGCAAACAGAGATATGTTTACTTCTTCCTTTGTGATTAGGATTTCTTTTATTTTATTTTTCTTATATAATTGCTTTGGCTAAGATGTCTAGTACTGTGTTGAATAGAAGTAGTGACAGTGGGCATCCTTGCCTTGAACTGTATCTTTATGGGATTGCTCTCAGCTTTTCCTTATTGATTATTCTATTAGCTGTGGGCTTTTCACATATGGCTTTTATAGTGTTGAGGTAAATGCCTTCTATGCATATTTTGTTGAGAATTTTAATCATGAATGGATGTTGCATTTTGTCAAATACTATTTCCATGTCTCCTGAGATAAGCATGTAATATATATATATATTTTTCTAATGTGGTCACACTGATGCCAAATCCAGATAGAGACACCACAAGAAAACTACAGATCAATATCCAGAGATGACTGAAGAATTGTCAGATGGAGCTGGAGACCCATTGGAACCTGGTCTTGGACATTCTATGTTCCTTGGCTGCCTCTAGGGACCGGTTAGACTCAGTGGTTATAAGAGCCCTTTGCTTAGCCAATCAGCTGCAAGTCTGCTTGACTGTTGCTTACTCTGTAAGCCTAGGAGCCAAGAATGATGTTGACAGCTTTTGATTTATTTTAAAATTTAATTTAGAAACTTATTGGTATATTTCTTTGGATACAATATTACAATTTACATGAAGAGTAGAATGTTAGTTAGAATTCTTGGACCGTATGGCTAAAAACCAAAGTTTGGCACACTACTTGGGTTCCTAATGAATGTTTCATTTTATGTACTTTGTCAGATTTATGGACCATATATACATCTAGTCAGATGGAATTAAAAGGAAAAGGCAACTACTTTGTGGGTTGGAGAATTTCTGAAATATTTTTAAATTAAATTTATAACAGCAATGTTTTGCTACTGTAGCAATGTTTATGAAAATGATAATCACTGTCTGGATTCCGTGTCACTAATGATGTGTGGACATTGAAGAGAAACAAGCAGAAAACTTGCAATGTTAAAATAATTAAATAGCAAGGAAAATGAATTAAAACTGTGAGTAACTGGGAATAACAAGTAACTAGAAATCAACAGAAACATTTATAGAAAATTAAACTTAGCATGAACTAAGTTTTGTTATGTAGAATATATCCAAGTATTTCACTTTAGGGAGGACTCAGTACTACAACACCATTTGCTTACTTGATAGACATTTTAGATATTATTTGAGCAATTTTCCCATATATCCATTGCTGATAAAGGAAGAAATTAGAGAAGAGTAATAACCAAGTAGAAATTGAAAACTAAAATTTTAGAAGAGATATCTACTGTTAGGTAATTTGTTAGATTCTTAAAAACTATTGTCAAAACATTAGGGGTAGAGAAATCAGATTGGTGGTTTGCAACCAGAATTTAAAATTATTGAATAAGACAGCAAATTGGAATCTTAAAAACACATATTCTATGATGCTTTGTGTGTGTGTGTGTGTGTGTTTATATAGGGTTGTGATGTAAAATTAATATTTTACAGTAGTTTTCAAATATTTGAGAAATAACAATTTAGAATATATTAGAGAGAGGACACTTAGAAAAAGTAGGAAATTATAAAGTATAGTTGCCCCTTGAACAACATGAGTTTGAACTGCACAGGTCCACTTATACGTGGATTTTTGTTTAGAAAATAATATAAATGTATTTTTCTCTTCTTTATGATTTTCTTAATAACATTTTCTTCTCTCTAGATTACTTTATGGTAAGAATACAGTAAATAATACATGGAACATACAAAGTATGTGTTAATCGACTATTTATGTTATTAGTAAGGCTTCCGGTCAACAGTAGGCTATTAGTGATTAAGTTTTTGGGGAGTCAAAAGTTATATGGATTTTCAACTCCTAATCCCCAAGTTATTCAGGGGGCAACTGTGCAAATAAAATTGAATTATTAGAAAATCTTATCAATGAATCAACTGATCAACCTCTGCAAAACAGATTATCATGTGATGATTAAGAAGTATCAAGAACAGACATAGAGGAGTTGAGATAGATATTTAGTTGGTCCCTTCTTTTTCAGAAGTTAGGGTGGAGTTTAGTATTTTTACTAGACTGAATGAAAGTATGAGAACTACATGTTCTTTGACCTCAGGGAGCCAAAAGCAAAAACCAAGACTTGGAAACTGAAAATATAGCAGGGTTTAGGGCAGAACATAAAAATTTAATCCAAATGATCAGAGAGGCTTTTGAAAACAGAAAACTCAGTAACTGAGGACAAAGTTTTATGTTGTTTCCATTCTTTCTTCTTGTCCTCTTTTAAGGTAAAGGTTTATTTTGCGTTACTAGATGGTCTCTGATACAAGTGTACAGGCTGATCTTGTCCAAATGAAAAAAACAATGTAACATGTGTCATATTTTTATTCTAATGCTTTTTGGAGAATCAGCTGATAATCCAACTTGTGGGAAAATAATGGCATAAACTATGAGGTTTGAGGGATGCTCACTTGTCAGCATCTTCTTTCCTCTCCTCTATGTGTAACATTTCACGAAAGTTAGGATACAGCTTGAAGATTATTATTTTTTTGGCTTGCTGTCTGTGTCCTCTTTTAGGCTATGAGTTTCTTTAGGAAAGAGCCCAGTTATGTTGTCTTTGAGACAACAGTGCTTTGAACATTGCCAACTTCCTCACAGCAGGAAAGAGTACACATTTACTGACCTGAACGGCTGAATTAATCTGAAAATAGGAAAGAAAAACTACCAGAAAAATGGCTACAATAACTTAATGTAATCATAAGGAGTACCAAAGACTTAAAAGTTATCAAACACATACATTAAGTAAAACAAAACAGTAAGCCTAATGTTTGATTACTTAGCTATGTTTTTCTAACCTTCGAATGCTTGCTCTTCTCTTCCTCCTTAAAATGAGTGGTGACTTGATCATTTAGGAAAACTGGTATGTGATAAATGGCACATTTACTCTTCATTCTTGACCTATTCCTTAGAAAGGTCATATTGCCTAGTGGTTTAAAGCACAGTCTCTGCTTTCAGAGACTACCTGGGTTCAAATCCCAGTGGCAGGATTTCTGCAGGTATAAGACCTCTCAAGTCAGACCGGCTTGTGAATAATGGGAATGTATTAGCTGACACAACTGAAAAGAGTTATGTTACAGGATTCCAGCACTGTTTACCCAAGGTTCCAGCTCCTTTGTTCTGTGAAGCTCTCAGCTCGGTTATTTCTCTACGTTTATTAGCTCGCTCTCCAGATATGTTTTCATTATGGTTTAAAATTTTGCAGCAATTCCAAATCTTATATGTGCATACTGAAATGTCCAGGTGAATAGAGTGTACCATTGACTTATATTTCCCAGCTGAAGTCCCCAAATTTATTTTGGTTCTATTTGTTTAGACTCCTTGTGTCACACGATCACCTGTAAACCACTCAGAAGAACCAGAGGAAAGGATCGGGGCGATTGGCTGAGCCAAAGATGAGGAGTCCGTCTTGGCAGTTGAGAATGGAATAAAATTCCTCGAAACAACATGGATCAGGCTGTTGCCTTCCTCTTTTTTACTTGCCATTTACACATTAGAGAAATAATGTCCTTTGTTCTATAAATTTCTAACAGTTTGGATTTGGCCAATTGCATCCCCAAGATTATTAACATGCTCCCCAATTTCCTCTGATTCCATCACACTGAGTGTGAGGGGTGAGGAGGGTGGAGGGAGCATGTCTCACGTGCCGTAGACGCCCACTGTTTTCATCAAGATTTAGTAGATTTTATTAAATAGCTATTTTTTATTTGCTGTATACTCTTAGGATACTTTTCAGAGACTGTAAATGTTTTCTTTTTCTTTTCTTTTCTTTTTTTTTTGAGTATGTTTCACCAGTTATGGTTGTTTCCCTGGAGATAAGAGCCTCTCATCGTACCTTTGTGGGAACGCAACTCAGTATTATGCTCATCATTTTTGTGATGTATATTTGTCCGATTTTTATATGTATTTTGCTTTATTCCAGACTTTTGAAAAATTGTTTCTTATTTAATTTTCTCTCAATTTGTTTGGAATTTACATAGTGTATTTCTGTTTTAGTAGTTTTCCTTAAAAGTTTATCGATATGTTTAGCTTTAAAAGTGTAAAATTAAACTAGTGGTTCTCAACTGAAGGAGATTTTGCTCCCCGAGGAGATATTTGGCAATGTCTGGACACATTTTCTGTGTTAAAATGGGGTGGGAGGGAGTATTCCTTGCATTTAGTGCATAGAGGATTTAGTGCTAAAATCCTGCAATGCACAGGACAGCCCCTCACAATAAAGACTTATCCACTTTTACCTGTATCGTTCTTATCATTCTGGCCCTTGTTTATTATTACTATCTTTTGAGACTTTCTGAGGTTTTTGTGAAACCAGCGGTGCCACAGATACTGTATCCTTTCTGGGCTTTAGTTGTGTTATAGTGAGGGTGACTCAGAGCCACTCGTCAGTCGTAACACCATCACACAAGTCTCACTGTATCACTTTCAAAAGGCCATACAAAAGAATGCTTCAAAAGGATGGTCCTCTGCCTCTCAGACAGTTTAAGGAAGAGGTGAGTGAGTGCGCTGTGCTGTCACATTGGAAACTGTACTTTTGTAATAAAGCTTCTTATGGCTAATGATCAGCACCACGAAACTTTGGAGAATTTCAGGGTAATAGATACTCGTGTTTCAAGTTGGTGAAATGAACCTGTTTTACTGTGTTTCTCCTACATGATTTTCTTGCCTTTGCAGCCAAGTTTTGAGTTCAGATCCTCTGAGATAAAACTGCTTCCAATTCTTCTAGACACTGATGGGTCAACTTTATAAAATGCCAGTGTATAATAGCAAGAACAGGTGCTTGATCCTTCCCTATTAGGGGCTCCTTCTGTCATGAGATGAGTAGTCGACACTGTCACTGGGTACTCTGCAGAGCTGTCAGGTGTAATAGCTCAGTCGTGATGTCCTTTGTTTTAGGAACCCATTGCTGTCAGAGTAGGAATAAGTAATTTGAACACTTTCGTTACAGCCAGCAGAAATGGAATCAATACATGCCAAGATTAACTTCAGTGATTAATCCCAGAATCGATGAACCAAATGATTATCATTTCTGTCAGCTGAAGATTCTGGATGCAAAATTGTGATTAAAGGGGTGGGTTAATTTCCATCGGCTGGCTTCTGTGGCAGGCGTATCTGAAGCCACTGTCTTTTACTTGCCTTGCACTTGTTCCGGTGATACCTTGATGCTGCAGCCAGTTCCTGTGTCACAGAAGCCAGATTTGACAATGATGAGAGGCAAAGTCAGCTCAGTCTGGGCTGCTAAATCTCCAAGGATAATGCTATGCTAGTGAAACTTCTAACTTTTAAATCAGAGTGATTATTCTCACTCTGTTTTATGAGTAGGCGGGTGTCATTCACTGTGTTTCAAAAGAGAGCAGAGGAGGTTGAAGGAAGGAAGGGCTTGGGAGTATGATTGCCAGATTGAAGGCTGTGGGTCTCAGTCTTCACAGGAGGTTAGAACCATTTCTATGGTGACACATTCTATGTATCTTATTTAATTTAAAGATCACAGCAACTCTCGGGGTAGGTGCCGTAAATATCCTCATTTTCTAGATAAGAAAACTAGGGCTTAGTCACTTAAATAACTTTCCCAAAGACACATGCCTGTTTAACACAAGTCTCTAAGATTATCCAGGTGTGGATAATGAGAGATGGTTCTTATATTGGGTTAAATGTATCCCCCTAAATAGTTAAGTTAAAGCCCTAGCACCTAGTACCCCAGAATGTGAACTTATTTGGAAATAGGGTCATTGCAGATGTAATTAGTTAAGTTAAAATGAAGTCATACTGGAATAGCGTAGGTCCTTAATCAATATCAATGGCATTCTTACAAGAAGACATGATGTGAAGACAGACACAGGGAGAATGCTCCATGAAGACGGAGAATTGGAGCAATGCATCTATACGCCAAGGAACACCAAAGAATGCCCACAAAACACTAAGTTTCAGAGAAAGCAGAGCTCTGTCCACGCCCTTGAGTTTAGACTCCGAGCCTTCAGAACCATGAGGCAATAAATTTCTTTTTTTTAAGACACCCAGTTTCTGGTATTTTGTGATAACAACCTTAGGAAACTCTTGAGTAAGTGCATATGTATGTATGTGTGCATTATTGGAATATCTATTCAAGCAAGCAAGCCACACATAATCCCTAAAGCCTACTCTGTACGGAGCACAAGGTCAAGAGTAATGGGAAAGTCAGATATCTGAAACCTGGTGTACGTGCTTGGCTAATATAATGCATACGATTTATTTCTGATTTACGATTTGCCGGGGTGAGGAGTGCATGTCAGAAAATGAGCTCAACCTCTGCAGTCAGATCTGTGTTGGTGTGGGGCCGTACCATCTCTGAACTTTGTAACCTTGGGAAAGTGACTTCACTTGTCCTTTGTCTCAGTATTTTATCTATATATGAGATGATGGTGATAAATAGGTTGTGTGCATCAGTTAAGCTACTTCTTGCAACGTTATTTAGCAATATTCCATAAATAAGATGTGTAATTACAGTATCTTTGTGCCTTTAATAACTGTGCAGGGGAGAGACGGTTATCCCCATTTTATAAAAGTGCTAAGTGACGTCCCCAGGACTGCAGAGACAGTAAGATGGCAGGAGGGATGCAGACTTTGTGTGTAGCTTTCCCAAGTTTGTGTTATGTCCCTTCCATTGCACTGCCTCCCAACCTAGAGAGAGCACACTGCTGCTGTCTGTTACATAAGAGGCTGGTACCCATTAGCTGATTGATATGAGTTCAAGGCAGTGTACACAAAATGAGTCCAGCAAGCAGTCTGACCAGTCACTGAGAGTGTTCTCATCTTGCTGGGATGCTCAGAGGAGGCTCTATTGTGGAGGAAGTGGGATCTCAGCACCACTGGTCTCTTCATCAATTTCAGCATCATCTATCCATCTGCCTTTAAAAAAAAAATATTTTAATCACTTTGGAGAATACTGTCTCTTGAAAGAGAGGAGAAGGGCACACGAAGAAGGTGTAAGTTGGAGGTGGGTAAGTTTATTTCTTACCCCATTAGGCTTATGAAATGGGGGGATCTGAGACTGGATACCAATATTTTTAAAAGCCTTATTGGCCAGAAATGCCAGGAAGTTTTTTTTTTTTTCCTTCTTGTTTCTCTAGAGATAGAGCAAAACACAGAGCCAAATAAGACATTTTAATGGACCTTTTGGTTATGAAAGTGTAAGGCCAAAATCTAGTTTTAAAATGGAGAAAGTGGAACTAAATGATTTGCCTGCATAACAATCTAAACATTATTTCTATCATGGACCAAATTTCAAGGTGAAAAGGGAAGATTGCCACTTCACTATTAAATAGTATGCATTAGCGTAGACACATATACTGGTCACACACACGACTGAACGATTTGGGGGAGGGGCAAAGACAATTAAAGGGTCCAGACCCAAGGAACATTGTCAGTGATGGAGAAACACAAAAGCCATTTCAAATAAATTTCTCTTGAACTCTTAGCCTCAAACCACTTTCCTGATAAAATTACAGAGCTTGTTCCATTTATATCTGTATTATCTTTTAACCTCTGCACCATTCCAACAGAAGAAGATTACTCACAAAGCCTAATAGTGTAAATTAATGAGGGTAAGTCTGAATTAGTGATAGTACCAAATGCCAGAGGTGTTTAACCAGAATGCAGTTTTATTGTCTCTTACTTTATGCGTTAATAGTAAATGAATAAAATAAAGCTCTTTCAACAGCATCATATGAAATAATATATTAAAAATAATTTTAAAAATTTAAATTAAAAAATGCCCCATACAAATGAATGAGTTATTGAAATTATCGTTGAAGGAATCCTCAAATATCCTTGGCTACTAATTTTAGATAAGATCTCTTTTAGGTGTGTGACCTTGAATATCTGCAGAGGAATTATTTTGAACTTTTTAATTCATAAGGCTCCCAAGGTTTTATTAAACATTCATAATTAATAGATCAGAAGCTATCGATATTTTCTAATATGTCTAAATAGACTGCCTGGAAGAGTCTCCATTGCTTTGGCCTTGGAAAATGTTCCTTGGTGTAAAAATGCATAGGACCAGCAGAGGGCAGTGTGTCTTCACCTGTGAGGGACGCGCTCTTCAGGAAAAGCCCCACCTAAGGTTAAAAACTAGTTAGAGGAAAATGTTTCTTTGCTCTGTGAAAGGTAGAAATCTACTGGCCACTTTCTTTTCTCCACACGGCTGCAGAAGGCTGGTGACATACCTGCTCCCAGAGTCCTTATCTTTTGGGGCAGGATGGACCTGCCAGCCCACCTGTCCTCTGGCAAAGAATGATGCTCTTGCTGTCTTGCCCGGCCAGTTTGGAAAGCCCCGCTGGAGACCGCGGGACTGGTGCCTAAGTCAGAGGCGTGCCAGGCTGAACTATGTACTCTCCAGAAAAACTTTATCTTCCAGACTCTCTGAGTGACAAGGGAACACAAAGCAGTGCTGCTCATCTTTCTTCGTTGCTTTTTTTATGATAAAATGTTTTTATGATAAAGTGATGCTCAACAATACAGTCTTGAATCACTGAGCTGGAAGGGACCTTAGAGTTCATGGTCATCCTTATTTCACAGAGAAACCAACTGAAGCGAACCAAAATTCTTCACCCCAGACCACACGGCTGGTTATGTGGTAAAATCGAGAATAGGACCCAGGTCTTTCTCTCACTCAGTTACTCTTTTTTTTTTTTTTTTCCGCTTGCATTTACAATGCCTTGGTATTAAGTAAAGAAAAATTCTGCACAGGTAAAATGTTTTTTGACTGGCTTCTATGTTCCAGGGACCCTATTTGTTTCTTTTGTACACATGTGGTCCTTTAATCTGCAAAACAAACTGCTCATTGATGTTATCCTAAATTTGTATATTCATGACCTGAAACTGGAGGGGTTAAATAACTTGCCCAAGGTCATGCAGCTAGTAAGTTGTGGTGGAGATTTACATCCCAGACTTACAAAGAGAAGTCAGAGTTGGCTTTTAGAAGTTGTTAATCATGGACATGGACAATGGACTAGTGGTTACCAGAGGGTAGGGAGTGTGTGAGGAGGGGGGAGGTAGACGGGTAAAGGGGGTCAAATATAGGGAGGTAGGCAGAAGGTGAAGTGAGTAAAGGGGATCAAATGTATGGTAGCTGAAGGAAACTGGACTTCAGATAAACACACAATAGAGTATATAGATGTCAAATTATAATGTACACCTGAATATTATATAATTGTATTAGCCAATGTTACCCCAATAAACTTAATAAAAAAATAAAGATAGAAGTTGTTAAGCACTGAGCATGGAAGAAGGCATGAGGATCTATAGTCAAATTGACTCATACTTTGTCTTTGCAAATAACACACTACCTTTCGTGGAATACTTTCTCTTGTCCTGTTTTTATATTCGAATCCTCTCACGAAACTTTTTCTGAACACTCCAACTCAAAGTGCCAAATCTTCCAAATAAATGTACTATTTATGGTTGGTGCCCCTCACCAGGCACGTATCATTTACTGCTTTTAAGAAACAATTATCAAAATATTTTCTTCCATTTTAATAATGGTTGTTCACAAAATATTTTGATGGACTAGTGAGTTAAATATTTAAGTAGCTAGTTGAAACTTACAAAAATAAGATATATCCCTCAAGGGAACACTAATATTACTCTCTTAGTTTCAATTTTTCTAGTTCTGAGTTCAGAATCTCTTAGAACAGGGACCAATGCTGCCAGCTCTCTGGAAGCATTGAACTAGTGACCTGGTGTACTGGTCAGGCTAGCCTTGACTGCTGGGGACATGTGGTACCTTTGGAGAAACAAAGTGACTATCAGTTTTCCCAGCCTCTAGTTGCTATAATTCATGCAATGTATTCTGTGCATGAGGCTAATCTTAGGCTATCAAGGCCAAAGTAACCTAGAATGTAGAGCAGCCATATGTCTGGGATGAGAGAGTTCAATAACCTGTGGGTTGGCTTAGCGCTAACTACTTCCAAAAAGGAAGTCCATGTTAAACAGCAGCCATCATCATGCTCAAATAAAGCAACTTTTTTGAGAAATATTTTTGCTAAGTAAAAAATAAAAAAATAAATAAAACGAATGGGCCGTTTGAGCTCGGTTTGTTGTGTTGAGTGACAGTGAAAAGTTTTTCTGTTCCCAACCTGGGTTGATAGTGGAATCAAGGTGATTGTGCTACTGGTGAGGACACACTTGTGTGCCATACCACTTTCTAAGTGTCTTGTCATAAACCCGCATCACTAATGGCTGATATCTCTCTGTGCCTCTGTCTCTCTCTTTAAATTCAGAAATTGAGTCATATAGCTTGATAGCTTGGTATTTTGTTACCTGAAACAGCAAAATGAGAAAAGATAAAATGGAAAAAGAGCATAGCCTTTGGAGTCAGACAAAAGTGAATTTGATTCTTGCTTCTGTCATACATTAGACTTTTGAGCTCATGTATCATTTCAGATCTCATTTTTATGTCTGTGAGCAAAGTGAGGATAATAACAACTTCAAAGAGGACTGAATAAAGTAATGTTTATAAAGCATCTAGAACATTACATGCCATTTAACAGCGGCTGAATAAAAAACAATAACAATTATATCAACCAATGGGGCAAGGATCGCTTACAGATACTTTTGACACTGAGAAGAGAGAAAAAAGCCTTAGTTATAAATGCTCCATTGTTTAATCATTTACTCACTCCCTAACTCAAAGTAAATATTTACTAGACTTGAACTAGGTACAATTATTGACTGACAATAGGCTGATTTTTTTTTTTTTTGCTTTTAAAATAAACTTTATTGAGATATAATTCTATATAATCCTACACAAGAAAATAAACCTATTTTGGAAAATAAGATTAAAACAGAGATAAATAATATAAAATAATATAAAGAGTAGAAAAACAATAGGAAAAATCAACAAAAACTGAGTTGATTCTTTGAAAAGATCAACAAAATTGACAAATTTTTAGCTAGATTTACTAAAAAAAAGAAGACTCAAACAACTAAAATCAGAAGTGAAAGAGGAAACATCACTATAAATTTTACAGAAATAAAAAGCATTGTCAAGAGTACTAAGAACAAGTGTGCATCAACAAATTGGATAACCTAGATGAAACGAACACATTTTTAGAAAAATTTCACTTATTGAGGCTGAATATGAAGAAAAAGAAAGTCTAATAGACCTATCATTAGTAAGGAGATGAAATCAGTAATCAAAAACCTCCCAACACAGAAAAGCCCAGGACCAAATGACTTTATTGGTGAGTTCTACTATAAATTTAAAGAAGAATTAACATAAATCCTGCTCAGACTGCTGCAACCAATGAAGAGGAACCTTCCTAACTTGTCCTATGAGGCTATTAGTACCTTGATATCGAAGCTAGACTAAGACACCACAAGTAAAGCAAACTGCAGACCACTAACTCTTATGAATAGTGATCCAAAAAATGCCAAAGAAAATACTAGCAAACTGAATTCAACAGCATAGTAAAAAGATTATATACTCTGACCAAGTAGGATCTACTCCTGTGCGAAGAGTACAAAGATAGTTCAACATACAAAAATCAATGTAATACATCACATTAACAAAAACCAAGGGAGGACAACCTATATGATCCTTTCAATTGATGAAGATAAATCATTTGACAAAATTCAACACTCTTTTTTTTTTGTGATAAACGTTCTGAACAAACTAGGAATAGAATGCAAATATTTCAACATAATAAAAGCTGCATATAGAAACCAATAATTAATATCATACTTAATAATGAAAAATTAAAAGCTTTTTCTCTAAGATAAGGAACGGCACAAGGATACAAGATTTTGACAATCTATTCAACATCATACCAGAAGTCCTAACCAGAGCAATTAGGCAAGAAAAAGAAAGAAAAGCCATCAAATTAGAAAAAAAAAGTAAAATTATTTATGTTCACAGATGACATGATATTACATGTAGAAAACTCTAAAGATATCACTCTAAAACTTAAGAAATAAGTGAGTTTAACAAAGTTGTAGGATGCAAAATCAACACATAAAAATCAGTAGTTTCTATATATTAGCAATAAATAATTAAAATCAATTAAATAATAAAAGAAATCAAGAAAACAATTCTACCAATAATAGCATTAAAAAGAATAAAATATTTAAGAATAAACCTAACCAAGAAGTCAAAAGACTTGTATACTATACTAAAAACTACAAAACCTTGTTAAAAGCAATTAACAAAGACACCAATAAATGGAAAGACGTTCCGTGTTCAAGGATTAGAAAATCTGACATTGTTAAGAAGTCAATACTACCCAAAGTTATCTATAGACTCACTACAGTCCCTGGCAAAATCAATGATGTCTCTTTTTGCAGAAATAGAAAATTTTATTCTAAAATTCATATTGAATTTCAAGATTCCAAATAGCAGAAAACAATCTTGCAAAGAAGAACAGAGATGGTCTCATGCTTCTGATTTAAAAACTTACTATAAGATTATGGTAATCAAAACAATATGATACTGGCATAAAGACAGATATATAAACCAAAGGAATAAAATAAAGAGCCCAGAAATAAACTCTTGCATATATAGTCAACCAATTTGAACAAGTGTACCAAGACTTTAATGGAAAAGAATAATCTTTTCAACAAATGATGTTGGGAAAATTGGATATCCACATGCAGAAGAATGAAGTTGGACACTTATACCATAAAAAAGTTAACTCAGATCTAAAGCCATTGCACCTTGAACAAGCCTGATCCTGTCTGATCTCAGAAGCTAAGCAGGGTCAGGCCTGGTTAGTACTTGGATGGGAGATCACCTAGGAAGACCAGGTGCTGCAGGTGTAAAAAAAAAAAAAAAGAGAGAGAGAGATTGTAAGCTGTCAAGGTCATTGCAATCTGTGAGGTCAACCTTGTCTAAAAGGTTGCCTTGCCTAACAAAAAAAAAAAAATTACTCAAAAGGAGTCAAAGTCCTCAACATAAGGCCTAAAACTATAAAATACTTAGAAGAAACTGTAGGCGAAAACTTCATGACGTTGAATTTGACAACAATTTACTGGATATCAAAATTTCAGTCAACAAAAGAAAAAAGACAGATAAATTTGACTTCATTAAAATTAAAAACTCTTGTGCACTAAAGGACACAATCAACAGAGTGAAAAGGCAACACATAAATGGGAGAAAATATTTTCAAATCATACATATAATAAAAGATTAATATCAAGAACATATAAAAATCCTTTAACTCAACAACAGCAACAACAACAACAAAACAATTAAAAAATGGGCAAAATACTTGAATAGATTCTCTAAAGAAGGTATACACAATAGCCAATAAGCACATGAAAGATGCATAACATCTTTAATCATTAGGGAAATACAAATTAAAACCACAATAAGACACTATCTCATATCTCTGAGAATGACAATTATCAAAAAAAAACCAAAAACAAAATGAAAAGAGAAAAATCAAGTGTTGACAAAGATATGGAAAAATAGGAACACTTGTGCATTGCTGGTGATGAAGCTACCGTAGAAAACAATGTGGTGATTCCTCAAAAATTTACAAATAGAATTGCCATATAATCCAGTAATTCCACTTCTGGGTAGATACCTAAAAGAAATGAAATTTTGGATTCAAACAAATATTTGTACACCCATGTTCATAGCAGCATTATTTAAAATAACCAAAAGGTAGAAACAACCCATGTGTTCATTGACAGATGAACAGATAAACAAAATTAGCTGTATATATGTTCTAATATGTAGCATATATACATAGTTTTTAATATAATATATATCGTTTTAATATATAACATATATATTAGACTATTATTCAACTTTAAAAAGGAAGAAAATTCTGATACATGCTGCAAAATGAAAGAAATTTGAAGACATTATATGCTAAGTAAAATAAGCCAGTCAAATAAGAACAAATGTTGTGTGATTCCACTTAAATGAGATACCTTAAGTAGTCAAAATTATAAGCACAGAAAGTAGAATGGAGATTTTCAGGGGCTGAGGGGAGCAGGGAAAGGGAAGCTATTGTGTATCATAGTAGAGTTTCAGTTGGGGGAGGTGGAAAAAGTTCTGGAGGCAGATGATGATGACTGTTGCACTACACTGCGAATGTTCTCATACGCCATAGAACTGTACATTTAAAAATAGTTAAAATGGTAAACTTTATGTTATGTATTTTTATCACATTTCAAAAAGTATCTGTTTGTAAACATAAGCAGCTGCTCAAGCATGATTAACACTAATAAACAACTGGTCTTAATAAAAAATACACCTTTTCTATGTGAACAGTTTGAGTTTGGCAAATACATACTTCTATGTAACCACCGCCCACCCATCCATGTAACTGCTATTCCAGTCGAGACAGACAACATTTACTTTACCCTAAATATTCCCCACAGGTCCCCTTTCAGTCAGTCTGACCCTTACCCTGAGCCTCGGGCTACTGATATGCTTTTTCGTCAATGTAGATTAATTTTGCATATTCTAGAAATTTATGTAAGTAGAATCATGGCACATGTATTCAGTTATGTCTGTCTTCTTTCACTTGGCCTGATATTTTTGGTTTTCATTCATGTTTTGCATATAGTAGTTTATTCTGTTTTTATTGATGAATAGTGTTTCAGAATAGGAATATATCACCATTTGTATGTCTGCTCACCTGTTGAAAAACTTTTGCATTATTTCCAGGTTTGACAATAAAAATAAAGTATTCAAGTGTTTGTGTTGATCTGTATTTCACTTCTCCTGGGTAAATACCTTGAAATGAGATTGCTGAATCACATGTTAAATGCATATTTATAAGAAATTGCTAAGCTATTTTTCAAAGTGTACTTCTTTACACGTCCACCATTTATGAAATGGTGCAATATATGAGAATTCTAATTTCACCACATCTTTGCCAACACTTGATATCAATAACGTTTTTTAAATTACTCTATTTTAGTGAGTTTGTAGAGGTCTCTCATTATGTTTTTAATTTTCATGTCCACAGTAATAGAGGATATTAAACACATCCTTAACATGTTTGTTGAAATGTTTTGCCTGTTTCTTAAATCTGAGTTATGAATCTTCTTATTATAGAGTTAAAACAGCTCTTTATATATTCTCTTGTTTATTCTCAGATAATTTGTAGATTCTTTGTCAACAATTGTATAGCTAATATTTTTCCAAATTATCTATTTCTTAATATTTTTTGAGGAGCAAAGTTTATAATTTTTATAAACTCAGAATTTTCAAGGTATTTTTAAACTATTCAAGCTTTTTGAATGAATTCTAAGTACTTCTTTACCCTAAGAAAGTGAAAGATTTCTTCAATGTATTTTTCTAGACTTTTTATGGTTTTAGCCCAGACAGATGGTCCTCTGACCCATTTTGAGGTAAGTTTTGTGTGTGGTATATAGAAGGATCAAAACATCTTTCCCCTAATTTATACAGCACCATTAGGTAAGATTATCATTTATCAATTAAATGGTTTTAACACCTTTGTTAAAATACATTTGATCATATATATGTGGTTCTATTTCTGGACTCATACCTTTGCCAAACTGTCTTGATTACTATAGTTTTATAGTAAGTTTTGAAATTTGGTAGTGTAAATCTTCCAATTTTGTTCTCTTTTTCAAAATTGTTTTGCCTATTTTAGGTCATTTTCATTTTCAAATAAATTTTAGCTCATCAATTTCTACAGTGGTCTGCTGAAATTTGGGTTCAATATATTTTGTTCAATATATTTTGTTCAATATATTTTGTTCAATATATTTTGTTCAATATATTTTGTTAAATATATTTTGTTAAATATATTTTGTTCAATATATTTTGTTTCAATATATTTTGTTAAATATATTTTGTTCAATATATTTTGTTAAATATATTTTGTTAAATCAACTCAGGGAGAATCGAAATCTTAAAAATAATAAGTCTGCCAGTTCATGAACAATTGTGTATCCATGTTTTTATTTAGATCTTTAATTTATATCAGTAGTGTTTCATAGTTTTTAGTGTACTTGTTTTTAATTCTGTGTTAAATAGAATAATGAGAACAGATATCCTTTCCTCCTTCTTCTACTTTTTTTTTCCTTCAGTCTTTCACTATTAAGTATTCTGTTAGCTATAGTTTTTTGGTAAATCTCCTTTACCTATTGAAGTACTATTTTTTCCCTATTTTGCTGAGAGTTTTTATTATGAATGTATATTGTATTTTTTAGATGTTATTTCTGTATCTATTAAAAGACTAATATGGTCTTTCTATTTATTTTTTATATGATAAATTAAATTGACAATTTCAAATATCCTTTTTACATATTGCTAAAGTCTAATTACTAGTATCTTTGTTAAGAATTTCTGAGTATGTTTATATATTCATGAGAGATTGTAAATCATATTTTCTTTTTATTTATGTCTATCTGATTTTAGTATCCAGATAATGTAAACTTTACTAAATTAGTTGTAAAGTAGTCTTTCCTTGTATATTTTCTGGTAAAGTTAACATACTATCATTATTATTTCTTCTTTAAATGTATTCAGAATTCACCAGAAAAGTCATATGGGCCAAACATTGTTTTCTGAGTTTTGTAAATCTGAGGATATCTTAGTTACAATTTAAGTTTCTTGAATAAATATATGGATATTCAAATTTATCATTTTTTGGGTCATATTTGATAATTATCTATCAGATGTTTATCTGACTTGTTTTGTTTGATGGCTATTAAAATTCTGGAAGATGGTTTTCATGGAAGAATTAGATATACATTTCAGTTGTAACTTTAGATTATTACATTAATTTGTTAATCTCTGTAATTACTTTATTGCTGATACCAGAGCATTCTCTTTTGATAGCCATGGCTTTAGAGCCATGGGATAAGTGCAAAGAATGCAAAGATGGGTTCAGTCCCAGATGTATACATATATATACATATATATATTGAGGGAGATCCCCTATTTGAGGGAGTTCTCTTCCATTTACCTTTCCTTGACATTCTGTGACATTCTAATGTATAGAGAAAAGCTTGAGCTTCAGTGAATAATTTCTATTACTAGTGATAGTTGCATGTCTAGAATGAATGGATTACAATAGCGAATGGCAATTTTTTTTCTGTAAAGGGACAGGTAATAAATATTTTAGGTTTTGTGGGCCATAAGCTTTCTGTCACAGCTACTAAACTCTGCCCTTGTAGAATGAAAGTAGCCACAAATAATATATAAACGAGCGTGGCTGTGTCTTAATAAAACTTTATTTACAAACATAGACCATGGCTCATATTTGGCTTGCCAGCTATAGTTTATCAACCTCTGGATTATAACATTGACATTATATACGTTCTACAAGTAAGTAAGTAAAATGGGTTTGATAAAGAATGGCAGGAGTCTAGGAGAACAATGAGAAACGTTTATTAGACACTGAAGGACTATCTCTAGGTAACTACTGCATAGAGTCCAAAATAGCTTCATCTTATCGTTAAAATTATTTATCCCTAAATTAATTGTTGGCACATGGTTTATTCTGTTATATAGGCTCAGTTTTTCTCAAATAAATTAATAAGTTATAAGATTCTCTTCGGTTTTTACCAAGAAAAGCTCAAACCAAATAAACCCAACTATCACCATGACTTACCCAGTTGCTCTAAGTGTACCCCTCATATGAGGGTCTATTCATGTTTGGGATCACCACAAGTTTGTTTGTTTGTTTGTTTTTAATGCTTATGGCCATATTCCTCTCTGCTAATATGTACATTTTTGTTGTGAACACATAAAAATAAAAAGAATTCAAGATTTTTGGATCAATTTTCACAAGTTACACACACACACACATACATACACACACACACACACACACACACAGAAAGGACCTCCTCAAATATTTGTAATGGTCAGATATCCAAAGTTTCATGTCACCTGCTGTGGAAGTTACATTTTAATAAAAATTTGTACAATAATGAGAGCAAAAAAGGAGTCAGCTATCAAGAGCTGTTTCTTATGATTCATCTCTAGATAGTTTCTTTTGTCTTTTTCTACACATACACTTAATCTTCCCTTAAGGAGAATTTTCAACAGTAGTTACCAATCCCAGCTACACATTATAATCACCTTGGTTGGGATAAAGTACTCTCTAGTAGAGAATTTTAGCCAAGGTGGCAGCTTAGTTTATGCATTTTCTGGTTTGCTTTGGCTCCCAGGCTGCTCTCTCATTTCCTTCAATTTGTGTGGCTTCCACTCTTTAAATAGGTTAGTTGGGTAGTAATCATTCATATATACCTTGTGAAAACACTTGTCCCTGGTATTGTTCTTGATTTCTCCATTTTATCTTCAACTTACTGTTCTACCATTTAGGTGAGCACCTAAGATTACCTACTTGGGCTTCCTTTAAAGAATAAATGTTTAGAGTGATCATTTTTTTCAGTCCAATGTGAAATAAAAAGTACCAGAAATCTCTTATTATCATGTAGGTGAGACACAAAGAAGTTCAGTGAACCAAGATATAAAAGAGCAAACAGTGGACTGATGTAAAAGGTATAGTGGTTTGGGCAGCAGGGAAGTTGCTGTGGATGATAGAGAGAGGAGACGTTCAGTAGTGGAGTGGTATGGTCATGGCCTTGGAGAATCAACAACACTGGCAAATGCAAATGGAATGCTTCAGAACCCAAGAAGTGAGCACACTCATGAGCCAAATGGATCAGAGTGCTAACTTCTGTTAGTTATGGTAGAATACCTGCTTATTTGATCAAGATTCCTTCGTGCCCTCTCTAACCATGACTCTTCAGCATTTGTACCGGAAGTACTAGCTAATGCAGTAAAACATGAAAAGAAAATGAAAACCCAAAAATTATATCATTGTAGTAACAATGTTACCCCAGGAAACTTAATAACAACGAAAAAAAATAAAAGGAAATGAAAGTTATACTAATTGGGAAGGAAGAAATAAAACTATTTTTGTTTGCAGATGACATGGTTCTCTATGTAGAAAATGTGAAAGAATCGGTAAAAATTTCCTGGAACTAATAAGTGATTATAGCAAAGTACAGGATACAAAGTTAATGTATAAAAACCAATCATTTTCCAAATAACAGCAATAAAAAAAGAATCTGAAATTAAACAGCACCATTTACATTAGCATTCAAAAATGAAATACTTAAGTATTAATTTAACAAAATGTATATAAGATTTATATGAGAAAAACTACAAAAGTCTGGTGAATTAACTCAAATAAGAACTAAATAAATAGAGAGAGATTCCATGTTTGTGGATAAAAAGACTCAATATTATCAAGATGTCAGTTCTTCTCAATTTGAGATATATATGTGTGTGTATGTATATATATATATGGAATCCCAATCAAAACCCCAGCAAGTTATTTTGTGGATATTGACAAATTGATTATAAAATTTAGATAGAGAGGGAAAAGACTAAGAGTAGCCAACATGATATTGTAGAAGAACAAAGTTGGAGGCTGACACTATCCAACTTCAAGGCTTGCTATAAAGCTACAGTAATAAAGATAGTATGGTATTGGCAAAAGAATAGATGAAGAGGTCAATGGAACAGAATAGAAAGCCCAGAAATAGACCCATATAAATATAGTCAGCTGACCTTTGACAAAGGAACACAGGCAATACAATGGAGCAAAGATAGTCTTTTCAATAAATAGTCCTGGAACAACTAGACATCCACATGCAAAACAAACAAACAAACAAACAAACAAAAAGCCCCCAAAACAAAAAAACAAAAAAAACAAAGAATCTAGACACAGACCTTACACCCTTCGCAAAAATAAATGAAAATGGATCAGAAACCTAAATGTAAAGCACAAGACTGTAAGAACTCCTAGACGAGGACATTGAAGAAAATCTAGATGTCTTTGGGTTCAGTATGGCTTTTTAGACATGACATCAATGCCATGACCTTCTTAGAAATAATCAATAAGCTAGATTTCATTAAAATTAAAAACTTCTGCTCTGTGAATAATAATGTTAAGAGGAAGAAAAGGCAAACCATAGGCTGGGAGGAAATACTTGGCAAAAGATACATCTGATAAGGAACTGTTATTCAAAATATACAAAGAACACTTAAAACCCAACATTAAGAAAAAAAAGAATTTGATTTAAAAACGGGCCTAAGATCTTAACAGATACCTCAACAAAGATATATGGGTGACAAATAAGCATATGAAGAGATGCTTGACATCATATAACATTAGAGAAATGCAAATGAAAACAACAACGTGATACTACTACATATTTATTAGAATGGTCAAAATTCAGAACACTGACTACACCAAATGCTGGCAGGGATGTGGAGCAACAAAATATCTCATCCACTGCTGGTGAGGATAAAATCATATAGCTACTTTGGAAAACAGTTTGGCAGTTTCTTACAAAACTAAACATACTCTCACAATAAGATCCAGCAATTGCGCTTCCTGGTATTTACTCAAAGGATTATAAAACTTATGTCCACACATGTCTGGTGGCACAGAGTATATAGGAAATCTCTGTTTCTTTCTCTGTATTTTGTTGCGAACCTAAAACTGCTCTAAGAAAATTACTTAAAAACAAAGAACTTGGTGTTTGATGAGAGGGACTCATTCAGAACTGGACGGGATGGGATGAGCTTGTCTGTATGGCACTCTGAAGTCAGACCACACATGTGTTGGGAACTGAGGAATGGCAAATTGGTTTAGATGACATAGGATGGAGTACTTTTCAGTGTCTTGTTCCACATTCAGTAAAAGGATGTGGATTTCAACTTAACCCAAAATAGGAAAAGGGAATATATCAGGACAGAAAGTTTGGTGCTATTTACAATCCTGATAAAGTACCAAACAACAACATTGCAAGAAAAGACTAATGAAAAAGATGGCTTGAGACTCAATTTTAAAAAGCACATACCCCTTGGCAGGTTAGTTTTCTATTCTCATCCCTGTTACTGCATGTTCTTTTATCCAGATAAAACCTCTAAATGTTCAATCAGGAGGCATTCCTCACTCTAGATAGAATACTAACCTTCTTAGCTCTAAAAATGTTCTTTGTTCAGGGTGATTTTGCCTCTGAGCAAACATAAGTAACTAATCAGTGGCTCTGAGTGCCTATGCAGCATTGTAACAGTGTGTGAATTCACTTTTGAAATCAGTCAGTTCCAAATGACCATCTCTGATTACCTCGACTGCATCACTTGTCCTGATGTCCTTTTTGGACTCAGAGCCAATATTTCTCTTTGCAAAAAAGAATCCCTGGCAGTAAGGCTAGAAAGAAGTTCAAGGTCTGAAATAGAGTTCACTCTTTGAAATTGAAAACTGAAGAGAGATATTCCATGACTTGGCCAAAGACCCAGTGTTTGATCTGTATAAGAACCAAAGGCTTCAGACTCCCAAAATCTTTAATTGTATGGCTCTGTTTCTGCAAGAGGTGGCTAGTGAGCCAAATTCATAATTTAACATATAATTTTCTTTGAGGAAGATTTGAATACATTTGGCCAGATGTACGGATAAAGGCTCAATGGTCAGTTCATTAAGTTAAGCCAAGGATATTTTGGATGCATAATAAACTTTTCAAGGTCAAGAGTGATTTTGATTTTGAATATAGAAACCATTTCAACTATCTTGCCATTGAATTCAGTTTGAATCTCAAGTTGCGTTCTGTGGCTGCTATTCAAGAGGTATAATCCTGTTGTAGAGTCTAGCTCTTGGGCGAGCACAGCTGCAGGAAACCCAGGATGATGCACAGCTCTGCTGAGAAGGACCTTGACCCTGCTTTCGCCACAATGGCCATGGCTCACCTTCTCTTTGCCACGGTGTCAGTATTCATTACTTTGATATTTCTCACGCTTTGATGTGTGATATGAAATGGTAGCCTTTGGCCATAAATAGGGAAATGAAGCTTCACGGGGACATAGAGTACTTGCCAAAGGGAAGGTGTGGAAAATGGATGTGACAAGGTTATTCAGATTGCTTTCTTAAGGAATTTCAGCTCAGCTATACATGATGATGCTACTAGTTTTTGCTTTGGCTCATCTATTATACACGTAACTATGTATTCCTTTATAGATTTGTCATGGATGCTATCATGCCTAACATGGGGAAGTCCTGTCCAGTGGAGAAAAGAAACTAACCAGTCATGCAGGAAAGCTATATGAACACCGTTGATTTCCATTTCAATTCCTGAGACCTCAAAATTATTATGGGGACCTCCGATTTCCGTATTGCTATTGCTAACTTTCTTTTTACAGATTTTATTTCATTATTATTTAGTGAGAGTCTTCATACTATGATTAAATTAAAGAACACCTTAGTCTTTCTTCTTTTGCTCTAGTAAAATAACAAATAACAGCAGTGAAAATATTCAGACAACATTGCCTTACTTTTTTTACTTATGATGTTATAACAATAAGAACATGGGACTGGAGCAGGGAAGTATCACCAGAAATTTGTAGTCTGGCTTCTGTCCCTATATGAGTTTCTATCACGGCATAATAAAGTACCATAAACTTAGGGCCTTAAACCAACATAAATTCATTGTCTCTCAGTTTCCGTGAGTCAAGAGCTCAGGCCCAAGTTAGCTGGATTCTCTGCTCGGGGTTTCATTGGGCTGAAATCAAGGTGTTTGTTGTCCAGAGCTCCCATCTCTTTAGAGGGTTTTAGCTATTTCCAACTCACATGGTTATTGACAGAATTCAGTTCTTCGGTTTGTAGTACTGAAATCCTCAGCACCTAAAAGCCATACCTCTCCATAGGCAGTTCATAGTGTATAAGTTTGCTGTCCTCCAGGCCAACAGAATATCTCTGATGTTTTATTCTTTTCTGAAGGCCTCACCTAACTAGATCAGGCCCACCCAGATGACCTCCTTCTCCATTAAGTCCAATTTAACTGATCAAGACCTTAATTACATCTGTAGAGTCTTCACCTTTGCCGCATTTTACTGGCCAGAAGCAAATTATAGCTGTCGAGGCTGTAACCCTAGGGGGCAATGATCATGAGTGCAATCATACAATCCTGCCTTCCACAGTCCCCATCCCTCTACCTAATTTATTGTCATAGGGGCCATTGTTGTCTCCCTAATCATCAAGTCCAGCAGCCCTTTCTCAGTTCTTACTCTCTCTGTGGCATGGATCACTGCCGACCACTCTCCTCATCCTTCTCAGTGTTTTCTGATGTTACATTCTCCTAAT
>NW_006430723.1:4620729-4623726 GCF_000325575.1 Pteropus alecto | reverse complement strand
TTCCCTACAGAGAGGCAGTGAAGGATTGGAGGAAGCATATCATCTTTGTAGTGAAGCAGAACAGAGTCTCAATCCAGCTCTGTCTCTTAGGAGGAGTAATCCACATGTAGCTCATGTCCACTGCTTGAAGGAGTCTGACAGGAACCAGAAAATGCAAAGGATTCCCTCTGCGCCCCCATTTCAGTCCCTACCTTCTGTTAGCAGAACCTAAACAGAAGCCAGTAGTTTCCAGCCAGGGAATCTGAGAAATGCAGATTGCAGCTCCAACCCCAGCATCTCAGAGCAGCAGAGAAGGTGATCTTGAAGCTGAGAGCCAATAGATAAGAAGAAATGGGCACAGTCAGTTACCTGTTGTAAATAAGAGTAACAATAGAGCAAATACATTGAGCTTCTTGTTAATGCTTATCTGGGCGAATAAACGTTCCCTGTGGGTACAACTCAGCTTTGTCTCACAAGTACAGAACGTTCTTTTGCCTTAAATTATATCTGTCATGCCTCAGACCTGTCTGGCCAATGAACGAGCTTCCCACGTCACCTGCACATGACTTCAACACACAGCCTGGGGGTTCTGGGGAGGAACTCTCCCTCTGAGTTTTCAGAATTATTTAAGTCCTTCCCTGAACTCTGTTTCTGAGAGTTCACCCTTTGGGACTCTCCAGTGCTGCCATGATTGTTTTCCCTCCTAACTCCACTTGCCTGGTACTTTGACTCACGGTCGTTTGGCACACAGCACACATCACAGGAGGGACAGCAGTAGCGGTAGATTTGGCTCCGGCACAGCTGCCATAGGAGAGGCTCTCCATGACGATGCTCTCTCCCTCATGGCCAAGAGATAGGCTGACCCACTTTAACCACCGGCTGACAAGGCTGGAAGAGACCAACCTTTTAAGAGTTAATTCACTCGTACATTAATCTGATCCTTTTCATTGTGCCTTTTATTGCTCTGGGTTATTGTAAAGGTGCAGAGATCAATTAGCAGATTTAAAACCTTGAAAGCTTCATTACATAATTTTAGTCATCAGCAAACCTTGGGAAAACCTAAAAAATGAAGCCACTAAATCATTTTAATTGGAAATTTAACCAAGTGTCTTTGTAGAATATTTTATTGCTCGTCTCCTGAAGCAACAGCTCCTTTAGATGCTGGAGCTGGTAGCTGGGGTGCTCCTTGGGAGATGTTGTTCTTGTCTTGGTGCGAGGAGGTGGGATTTGTCTACAGCAACAGGCATCATTAAATACAAGTTGGCCCTGCTTTAAGGAATCCTTGTGTCTGGAAGTCAGAATGTGCAAATTATGTCACAAAAAGAATCTACTTAGAAAAAAAAAAATTCTGAAATAGTGCATGTCTTTCTTTTTTTCATAGAATCATTTACTTGGTAAGGTTATATTTTTCTCTCAGTTATTCCAGGAACATGCTCACTGGGCTCCAGGAATTCCTGCCACACCTGGGGAATGCTTCCTTCTGGGGTCATGGACTGTGAGCAGAACAGCAAATCCTGTCAGACACTGAATTTTCTCTCAGCTGCGTGTGCGCACTGCCCACTTGTTAGCACAGGCTGACCTTCTCTCCAGCTTGCTCAGCACTTTATCAAGGGTAATAATAGGAAGGGGATAAACTCTGAAGCTCCATTGCATGCTCAGTAGGAGATAATGCAGGTCCCTTGACAGAAAAAAGGGACAGTGGAAAGAGAAGTAAATATTTTATAAGAGATTTATAAAGTATTTTTAAAAAAATTAAAAAGTGATCTATGGCCTTAACGGAGACTCAATGGTGGTCGCTTTTAATTAAGGTGTATACTTTCCCAGAAGTACGTTGGGTCAAGGTAACCAAATCCTCCTGACTCCCACGAAGAGTGAGAGATAGGCCTCTGGAAGTTGGATTGGGCCTCTTAGAAGTAGCCTGAGCTCCACTTCTCCCTCCTTCACCCACCATCACTCCGGGCATGATGTTTCATCTAAGAGGCTAACAATTAGAGGGGAGGGGACAGTTCTAGTGTCCACATTGTCCTGTACGTATCGTTCTGATTGTCTGTCTGCATGGCTTTGTCTGCTGCCTGCTGCCAAGATCTCTTCTCCAGACTCTGTGGAGAGGCCATGAAGGCAGGGCACACACAACCAGACAAAAGCCTAAGCACTATATCTAGCTTTTGTCTATCACTTCTCATTTCTCAGCAGTTCTGAGCTTGCCTTTCTTCCCATTTTAATCTCTGAGCCTCTGTGTGAGTGCACATACATTTGAGCTTCTGTTTGTCTCTATTAATATGTGATTTAATAACATGGAATGATTCACATTATTATTTTTTTTATAATAAGCACTCAGAGTCAAATATAGACCTTGGAATTGTACTTTATTGTTTGTTATGTTTTACGTATGAACAATTTTATTATTAAAAAAATTCTTTGAAGAAAAGTCATATTACCTTAAAAAAAAAGACCTATAGTTGTAATAATGCAGATAGTATTTCCAAGTGACAATATTTCCCTCTCTGTAGAATTTTTTCTATTATGTCCTTAAAAATTAACTAAGTTATTGTCAATGCCAGTTATACAAAAATAATTCCTGTTACTTTTGAAAGTTCGAAAGACACATAAAAGAGTTTAAGACATCAATGCCCAGAGAAAACCACAAGCCATCCATTAATTATGAGTTCCTATGTTTTAGCCATTCTTTTTCACTTTCTTCCCCCAAATCACTCAATCCTTTTTCCTCTGGATTGTGCTTGAATCCAGGAGGGAGTGTGGATTTGTATCTAGTTTATGTTTGTTAGTAATATTCCCCAGCATCTACTAAATGTCCTTGTTCCCATATGTTCTTCAGATGTGAGTTTTCAGTGACATGGGCCATTGCTGTTTTCCCTTGAATCCCAAACCTAAGTAGCTTCCATTCTGCTACAATCTGTGTCAACCTACACACATAGGAAGTATCTTGCTGTCACCCATGAGATCTGAGGCCAGATGGAGGTGTCCGCTTTGAGACAGGCTTGTCTGCCAATCACTCAG
>NW_006430723.1:4598804-4620711 GCF_000325575.1 Pteropus alecto | reverse complement strand
CCCTGGAAAAGCATCTATGGCTTATGTCAACCATCACCCTTCTATGTCTCTGCCTTTAAATTAGACTGAACACTTCTTATAGATTACCTTTTCTACTTAGAGGAGGCCATGTCTTCTCATATCTCACTAGAGTTAAGTGATTTTTTTTCTCAAATTTTACTTTATTAAGAAAATTTTCAAACATATAGAAAAGTTGAAAGAATTATACAGTAAACATGTATACACCTAGATTCCACATAGATTCCACAATTGCTAATATCTCACTATGTATATTTTATCTTATATCTATCAATATATTTATTCACCTATCCATCTATCAGTCCATCAGTTTTGGGTGTATATAGAGATTTAAAGTTTATTGCAGGCATCACTGCCCTTGTGGTAGCGAGCCCCTGAGATAATTCTCACCTCCTGTTATTCTTCCCTTCGTATAGTTCTCTCCTACATTGTATCAGGGCTAATCCAATGTAACCAATAGAAAATAATATAGCAGAAGTGTTGATGTGTGACTTTCAATGCCAGATCATCAAAGGCACCAAGCCCTCCTCTTTGAAATCTTTCTTGGATTGTTTATTCTAGGGGGAGGCAGCTGTAATGTCATGAGTAGCTCTATAGAGAGACTCGCCTGATGAGGAATTGGGGTGTCCTGCCAACAGCCATAGGAGTGCACTTGGGATAGGGTTCTCCAATGTCAGTCAAGCCTTCAGGTGACTATTACTTCTCCTATTATCTTGATTGTAACTTTCTGAGAGAACCTGAGAACCACCTGACTAAGATGCTCTAAAATAATTCCCCACCTATAAAAAATGTAGTATAGTAAATATTTGTTATTTTAAGGCATTGCATTTTGGGGTGATTTGTTACAGAGGAATAGATAGCTAATATAGTATATCATCCTTAAACACTTCAGCATACATAAAACTAACTGGAAAATTAAGTAGAATTTAATTTGTTTCCTATTTTTCTGAAACTAAACTTATGTAAAATGAAATGCACACATCTTAAAGAAGCCATTCATTGAATTTTATTAAAACCTTATCATCAACTGAAAAGTTCCCTCCTAGTCAATTTCAGCTCTATCCCAGACACAACTTTTATTCTGACTTTTTCATCACGGCTTAGTTTTGTGAATTGAGAAATTAATACAAATCAAGCCATACAGCATAGGCTGTTTTTGTAAGACTTTTTTCATTCAGTGTACTTTTTGTGAGATTCATCTACTAGTTATGTTTTTTCGCAGTTTGTTCCTTTGTGCTGCTGAGTAGTTTTCTATTGTACAACGACACCATAATTTAAAAAATCTGTTAATCTGTCGATAGATAGTGGGCTGTTTTCATTTGGGGGCCATTATGAAGAAACTGTCATAAACAATCTGTGCAAAACTTTTTGCAGAAATATGATCTCATTTCTCTGGATAAAAAATGTAGGTGTATATGTCAACTATAATTGAAAAATAAAAAAATATTATTAAAAACTATAGTAGCATTGCTGTCATTGGCTATTGTATGTTCAAAATTATAAGAAACTGCAAGATCTTTTGCCAAAGTGGCTGTACCAGTTAACATTCCCCCTAATAATGCATAAGAGCTCTGGTTGTGCCATATTCTTACCAATACTTTTTGTCAGTCTTTTTAATTTTAGCCGTTATGATGAGTGTGTAATGTTGTAGTTTTTTCTTCTGTTTCCTATATCAAACACATTCAAACTTATTTTCCCTTTTGACTATAGCTAATGTTTTATTTCTCTGATTCACACTGTTTTTTAATATTCACATTTAGATTTTGTCCTGTTATGATTTATTTTTAAACTTCCATATGCTCATCTTGAATTCAGAGGTGTTATATTCAGTTCTTACTTTTGTTTACTTTCAACTTGGGAGGTTTTTTTTTCACATGGTTTCAAACAAAATCCCAGAATGTGAGCATGTATTTACAAACAAGTTCTTCTAGCTCACCTCTTTTCCTTGAACAGAAAACCAAATTGCTAAGTTATCCAAGTAAACACAAGATATCTTCAGGCATATATATGGATACATGTCAATCTCCCTCAGAGATCTATACCCTGAGATAGGTGTACACAGCCTTTAGCTCAAGTTCCACTGTTTGAGGAAACACCTTTAGCATACTCATACTTGTAAAAGGATAATGGCGTTACTTTTCTCACTTTCCTTCACTCTTATTAAAATGAGTTTTGGCAATCTACTGCGCCCAGTACATATAACCACCTTAATGCGTCCTATTTCTGTTTTTTTCCCTCCAGGCTTGACCTGTCGAGATATTCGAATGACAATTTTCCGTACTATCTTTCCTCTTTCTTTCTGGATTGTTTTCTGTGAGGATTTCCTCTTACATATAGCTTACATCTAGTGCATATTTCTTTCAATTTTTGATAGTTGCTTTTTTTTTTTTTTTTTGGTGCCTTCCTAGGTATTGTGATGAGAAACCGAGGGGAATTCCAAAAGGGGAATGTCCCTTGCCCTTTAATTTCTCTTTAGTACCTCTAGATCATATGGGTCTTTGTGGCAACGGTGTGTCTGACCCTATTTTTATTATTCAGATTTCCTAACACATGGAAGACCGTTAAAATATGTTATATTTAGTTGGACTGAACTGAATGGTGTTATCTAATTTTTATGGGAAAATATGAGATCTTTTTTAAAAGTGTGTGGCAGCAGATTCTTCACTCATTTCCCTCCCCAGGGTAACTAGCATCCTTGTGTGACAAGTGTGGGGCTGGAGAGAAGCCACACCCCTCCTGATCTGAACTTACACATATTCCACAGGTTAGTGGGCCAATGTCCTGCAAGCTGTACTATGTAATATGTTATTCAGAATGCTCAGTTAGATCACTTTGTAAAAACTATAGAACTATAGTTCATAGAATGAATGTAGGCAGAAGGTGGGGTGAGATGTATGTAAGAGTTGGAGGAAGAAGTTCAGAAATTACTGAGGGATACTTGAAAGCAGGGTAAAAATCAGAAACTAGATTCTACAGAGAAGAATTTGAATTCAGTTCTAGCAATCGTTGAAGTTATCCTTTGTTTTTAACCATAATTGTGTGTTGGTTTTACCTAGGAAACTTTAAACAAAATCTTGATACCTGGACCTAGACGTCTATACTGCATCTTTGTATAAATAGAAATGGGTATTACCTCTGAGAAGATGCAGCCCTGGGTTTTGTGTGAATTAGAAAAAAAGATTCCCTTCCTCTGGGCAGACTTAGCCTGTTCCCAAACCTCAGGATGGACTTCAGACTCCACTTACCTCCATACCTCAGCACCCTTGTTCAGTGAATATCTATGCAACTGTCTGTGGAGGCCCTGTCAAGTCCCTCTCCAGACCAGATGCAGTTATATCTCTTAGGGTGAATGTGGGAAACTGTACTCTTAAAAAAAATCTCCCAAAGTGATGCTGAAGGAAATAAAAGTAAAAAGTCTGACATAGACACCAAGCAAAGGAGACTGCAGTAGTACATTCATTCTCCATTTATTCATTTAGCAGCTGTTTATTGTGTATTTAGTGGTTGTTTCTTAAGTATTTAACCTATATACTTTCAGGAACCACATGAATTGATTCACTTTTCTGCAGTGATGGGACTTCTTTACAGGTTTATAAATAGACAAGCATCTCTACTTATTTTATAAGCTCAGAGATGGTGTCTGTAACACCTCTGAGAAATAAAGTAACTTACACACCGAACACTGCAACACTATTCTCTAGTGAACACTACCTAACTTCTGGCTCTGCAGGGTGTTTCCTTTCAAGGTCACCCTGAAGCAGTAGCTATAAAGAGACTGACAAAAGGAGGAACATATGTCCAGAGAAAAGCTTTCTATCTCCAACCTCTGTCCAGCTTTAAAAAGTTAGTACTGAAATTGCCTGACTATCAGCATAAGGATTAAACTTCACAGTGACAGACTTAGAGAGAGGAAGAGAAATTATTTTGGCCTCAGAGTTCTTTAGAGATTTTTTCCATTCGAGAATGGGTGCTAGCATTCCGGGGGGTGGTTGCCTTATTCCAGTCTCTTACAGAAAAAAGCCTCCATCTTGTAATGAGAATAAATAATAGATTAAAGAGTAACAAGTATTGAATCATTTTATAATGATAAAAGAAATATTGTTTTCTAAAAATCAGCCACACTTCCATAATCTGGAGAGAGCCGCAGTCTATGTTTTGATATATTTTCTTATTAAATTGATATATTGGATAGCACATGCATTTTTAATTCTCTCATTTAAACTATATTATGAGTGTGTTCTATATCCTTAAATGGGCTTTAAGAACATGATTTTAATTTGCTTAATGATACAACACTGTTAAAGTTCTTAATAAATACATTGCCAAGTTACTACCTCAAAATTTAAAAATATTACCTTCATCAGCAGCATAGAAATGCCTTTTCCCACTCTGGTAATTTTTTTCTTAAGCTTTACAGATTTTGAGGTGATAGCGTACATTTATAGTTTTCATTTTGCATTACTTGTACAATAAATATATTTATATATTTATTAATTATTTTTCATTCTTCTATGCATTGTTAAAAATACACATTGATTTTTGTAGTTTTTGATAATTTTATTAATGATTTATAAGAACTCTCTTTTATTATAGGAATTAATGCTTTTTTAAATATAACTTTTTTTCAATTTGTCTTTTAATCTTACTTATGTTTTCTTCCAAGTGGAGAAAATAATATTTAATATTTTCTAACCTATTAACATTTTTCTTTATTATTTGCATGTTTGAGTTTACAGTTAGAGATTTATTCCCCACCATAACTAACATTCACTTGAATTTTCTATCAGTGTCTTTAATTTTACTTTTTAATATAACTACATAGTTTATTCTGGAATTTATTTTGATTAGTGATATGTGGTAGAGCAATAATAATTTTATTCTTGTTAACTATTTCAGTGTCATTAATGAAATAATCCATTTTTTATGTTTTTATGACATGTTATGCTTGTCTTAAATTATTGCCTTACTAGAACTGTTTCCAGGCTTTCACTGATCTTCAATTTGGGGTAGTAGTGGTAAAGTCTATTATTTCTCTTTTTGTTTTCAATATTTCTTTATATATTATGTATTTTTTTCCAAATATATTTTAGGATAATTTTGTTAAATTTTCCTCTAGTACCACCCTATAACTTAGCGATATTTTGATTTAAGGAGAACTTATGTTCTGCTCATATTGTTCCTCACTGTTCCAGAACATTAAAATATGTGAAGTTTTCAAATTGATTTTATGATATTAACATGAACATAAGAAGCAAAAAGTTATAGCACAATTATATTTCTAAGTGGAGATCTAAAATTCTTTATAGGAAACATAAAAATTGATTATATAGGACATCTGCTCCTGGAAAAGATGTAGTAACAAGGGCTGCATTTTGTCTCCTGTCTGACACAAACACAGTGGACAAAATGCATGAAAAATATATTCACAAAGGTAGAAACAAAATTGAACATATTTACTGGAGAACTAGAAGATATAAAATAGGCCAAAATTGATCTTCTATAGGTGAAAATTATGTCTGCAATGAACATCAGATTATATGCTTCAGAAGAAATGATTAGTGAACTTGAAGACATGAAATGGAAACTACCCAAAATGAAAACAAACTAAGAAAAATACTGGAAAAGAAATGAGCAAAGCATCAGTTAGCTCCAAGACAATGTCAGACAATGTAATATACATGTGGTTGACATTTATGAAGGAAAAAAGAGGGGACAGAAGAAATATTTGAATAAATAATGGTTGAAAATTTTCAAAAGAACAGCTGAAAACCTAAATACCCAAGATACTTAATGAACTCCAAGTATAAGAAACATTAATAAAGCTACTCCAAGTCACATCATAACAAATTACTTAAAATGATGTCTAAAGAGAATATCTTCAAAGCAGAGGGCAAAAACGAGTGTACATCGTGACTATGAAAGTTTCTCTTCTCCCAAGAAATCTAAAGGTAAATTATACTTGGCAAATTTATTAACAAAATTTATCATGACAAATGAAAATAATTATTTCAATAGTCACCAAAAATATATTATTAAAAATCCTAGCATCTATTTTTCATAAAATACTTTGTAAACTAAAAGAGAAATAGTCCCTGGACATGATAAAAATACCAAGTTTATGATAACTGATGAAGAAAAGTGACAGAGAACACGGATATGAAGATGAAGATTCTCAATTCTCCCTTATTTAATATATATGTTTATTGAGCATGATTTAATAACCCTAAGGTGTCTTTGTTCATTTGTTTTTTTCTTTGGTCTTAAGGTGTCTTTTGTTTGTTTTGAAACAGTTTACTTATGATAACTTCTTTCTGGAACTGAATCTGAAAAACACATTGAATTTTACTATTGATTCTATTCGGGCTTCAAGGTAGAAAATGATGTCATGTATGGGTAATACATTTATCTGGTTTTTTTTTTTGACAATGGATATTTTAAACTATATCTCAACAATTGTATTTATTGGAATGTCTAGAACAAAATTAATGGTAAAAATAAATGTGTAGTAAAGAATGTGGTCTTGCCTAAAGGGAGATCTGGCTTTTGTCCCTGATTCCTGGGAGGCAATTTTTAAATCTTTAGAATTTCCTGAGTGATGAGAGTGTCATGGTAGGCCCCTTGATGTCTATATATCAGCCTGAAATTCAGGATTGGTGGATGGCAAAGACTGAGTTCAACAACATGGTCAACTAATCAATCATGCCTAGATAATGAAGCCTCAATTTAAAAAACAAAACAAAACAAAAAAACTCTGGACACGAAGCTTAGATGAGCTTCCCAGGTTGCCTGTATTCCATGTGTATCATCACACATTGATGAGGAAAGGGTTAACACATCCTGAGGATTACAAAAACTTCCCACTTAGAACTCTCCAAACTCTGCCCTATGCATTTCTTCCTTTGGATGATTTTAATTTGCTTATTCTCCCTTTAATTAACCATAACTATGTATATAATAGCTTTCAGTGAGTACTGTGACTCCTTCAAACAAATTATAAAAACTAAGGGTAGTTTTGAAAGCCTTCTGAACGTGCAGTTAGCATCAGAAGTGACAGTGATCATATATGGACTCTTCCTGAAAACTCTACAGCTGGATCCAAACTGCTTGCAGTTGGTGTTAGAAGTCTTGAGCAGACATCAATTTGGGGAAACTATGCCTTTAACACTGCAATTTGGCAAACTCTGGGTAATAAAGGTCGCCTTTGTTTTATTCTGGAGTGTATTAGACATTTTTTGGTGTTTTATTGTTAAGTATAATTCTTATAATTTTAGATACATGTAGTCTTTATCATGTTCTGATACTGTTCTTTTATTACTAGTTTGTTACTTTAAAAAATCAGGAATAGATGTTAAATTTTATCAAATACCTTTTTATTTTCTGCCTAGTGATAGCTAATTATTGATGATTTTCCAAGCTAGATACTTTACATACATTATCTCATTAAATCTTCACAACAAACCTGCGAGACATACAATATTTTATCTCCATTTGTTTGTGAGAAAACAGAGGCACAAAATGATTAGGTAATTTCCCTAAAGTCACAAAGTCAGTAAATTGGTGGAGCTGGTGTTTGAAGCCTCATCTGTCAAATCTAGATTTGAAGATCTAAAATCACACTAAACTGTGTGAATTATATCAACATATTTCCTTGTACTAAAATATTCTTTTAAAAAATCAAGTTTTTGGATTTAGTAATGTATATTTTTCTATTAGTATTGTAGATTCGATTTACTGGTGTATTAAATAGAATTTCTACATTTGTGTACAGTTTTCGTTGTTGTTGTTCTGTTTTGTAACAGGTTTATTAACCTAACTTGAGTAAATAAATTGAAAAGCTTTATTTCCTTTTGTGCTCTGGATAAATTTATGGATGATGGGAATTCTTTGGTCTATGACTATTTAAAAGCAATTGCTCATTTTATTATCTGTCTCTTCAGCCCTTTCTAGGAGTGGATTTTCTTTTAAATCTTTTTTAAATGATAACTTTTTCAGTATCTTTCCAGGTAACTGATTAATTCAGAATATCTAGCTCTTTTGAAGCTATTTTAATACTTTATATATGTATATATAAACATGCATATATTTATTTAGTGTGTATATATAGATACATAAAATATAATCTTTTATCATCTCTTGAAAATTTATTTTTGTTGAATTTCATGTAGTACGTCTTTCTTATGTTTTCATCTCTTTTCTGCCATCATTTTTTATTGTGGTAAAATACATAATATTAAGTTTACCATCTTAACCATTTTTAAGTGTGCAGCTCAGAAGTGTTAAGCATATTCACATTATTGTGCAACAGATATTTAGAACAATTTTATCTTGCAACACTGAAATTCTACACCAACCAAACACTAATTTGCCCCTCCCTTCAATCCTTTCTACTTTCTGTTTTTATGACTACTTTAAATATTTCATATGAGTAAAACCACAAAGTATTTATTCTTTCGTAAATGGCTTATTTTACTTAGCTTAACGCCTTCGAGTTTCATCCAAGCTGTAGTATGTATCAGAATGTTCATTTTTAAGGCTACATAATATTCCATTGTATGTATATAGTACCTTTTCTAAATCCATTCATCTGTCAATGGACATTTGGGTTGCTTACACCTTTTGGTGATTGTGAGTAATGCAATAAACATGTGTATAAATATCTCTTTAAGATCCTGCTTTCAATTATTTTGGATAAATACCCAGAAATGAAATTTCTGAATCATATGGTAATTTTATTTTTAATTTTTTGAGGAACTACCATATTGTTTTCCATAATGACTGCACCGTTTTACTCTCCCATCAGCAGTGCACTAGAGATCCAACTCCTTCACATCCTTGCCAAGACTTGCTGTTTTCTGTTCTTTTGATAGTGGTCCTCTGATGGATGGGAGGCAACATCTTGCTGTGGTTTTTAATTACATTTCCCTAAATGTTAGTGATGTCAAACATTTTCTCATGCGCTTATTGGTAATTTGTTTATGTTCTTTGGAAAAAAATATCTATTCCAGTCCTCTGCCTCTTTTTAATCAGGTTATTGTTATTGTTGTTGAGTTGTAGAAGTTCCTTGTAAGTTCTGGATAATGACCCTTTATCATATATAAGATTTGCATTAATTTTCTCTCAATTTGTATGTTGCTTTTCAGTTGGTTGCTTGTAGACTTTTAAAAGTTTGATATAGTCCCATTTATGTATTTTTAATATTGTTGCCGGTGCTTTTAGTGTCAGATCCAAGAAATCATTGCTAAACCCAATGTCCTGAAGTTTTTACCCTCTGTTTTCTTCTAGGAATTTTAGCTTTAGGTCTTAGTTTTAGGTCTTCAATCCATTTTGAGTTAATTTTTGTATATAGTGTAATGTAAGTGTCCAACTTCTTTATTTAACATGTGGATATCCAGTTTTTCCAACACCGGGTGTTAAAGAGACTATCTTTTCCCAATTATGTAATCCTGGCACCTTTGTTGAACATCATTTTACCATATACATGAGGCTTTATTTCTCGGCTCTGTTTCATTAGTATGTATGTGTGTGTGTGTGTGTATACATATACATAATACATATACATACATATGTACCTACATACATACATGTGTGTGTATATATATACACATGTGTGTGTGTGTGTGTGTGTGTGTGTGTGTGTATGTATTATCTTTGCGTCAGGACCACATCATGTAAATTATTGTTGCATTGTAGTATGCTTTGAAGTCAGGAAGTGTGATGCTTCCAACTTTGTTCTTTTTAAATATTATTTTGTCTATTCTGGGATCCCTGGGGTTTACATAGAAATTTTAGGATGTTTTTTCTGTTTTCGTAAAAACTGCCATTGGGATTTTGATAGGAATTCCATCAAATCTGTAGATTACTTTGGGTAAAACAGACATTTTAACAATATTACACCTTCTTATCTACAAGCATTGGATGTCTTTCCATTTATTTGTATGTTCTTTGATTTCTTATAGTAATGTCCTGTAGTTCTCAGTGTACAAGTAGTTCTCCTCTTTGGTGAAATTTATTCCTAATCATTTTATCCTTTTGATACCAAAGTAAATGGCTTAATTTTCTTTTCAATGTCATCATTGTTAGTATATAGAAACAGAACTGATTTTTGTGCATTTTGCATCCTGAAACTTTGCTGAAATTGTTTATTAGTTATAACTGTGTGTGTGTGTGTGTGTATGTGCGTGTGTGTGTAATCTTTAGGACTTTCTATATATAATATTATGTCATCTATGAATAGAGATCACTTCTTTTCTAATTTGGATGTCTTTTATTTCTTTTTTTCCTATCTAATTGTTCTGGCTAGGACTTTTTGTACTATGTTGAATAGACATGGTGATAGTGTGCATCTTTGTCTTGTCCCTTATCTTAGAAGAAAAGCTTTTACATTTTATAGTTGAGTATGATGTGAGCTGTGGGTTTGTCAAATATGGCCTTTATTATGTTGAGGTTTACTCCCTCTATACTCAGTTTGTTGAGAGTTGAAAGGAATTTGAATTTTGTCAAATATTTTTTCTCCATCAATTGAGATGATCGCGTGGCTTTTTTTCTCTTCACTTTGTTAATGTAGCATGTTACATTGAATTATTTTCATATGTTGAATTGTCCTTGTATTTTGTGCACAAATCCCACTTAGTTACAGCATCCGATCCTTTTAATGTGCTATTGAATTTGGTTTGCTAGTATTTTGTTTAGGATTTTTGCATCAAAATTTATCCAGGATATTGCTCAATCTTATTCAACTTTTTTCCTAGTTGCAAAGTAGCGTTTATATTATCTCATGGCTGTTCACTTGCTGACCTCTTGATAATAGATGTTAGAAGGACCCACAGGCCCTAATGTTCAGTTAAGCTCTCATCCTTGTGCACTCAAAACAATAAGTTTGACTCTTCAGCTATTTCTGATTTCAAAAGTATAGAAAAATGATATGTAGAATACAGATTTTCCCTCATAAAGTTTGCTATCAACCAGGCTGATTTTCTTCTTTTAAATGAACTCCTTTACATTCAATAACCATGACAACAATAAAATGTATCTCATCACTGGCAATGAGAAATACCTTTTACATGCATTGGTTACTGTTTTCTGTATTTTAATACATTCATTTTTACTTCTATTCCTATCTTTTTTCTTGTCTTTGAATTGATATTCAGTATTATGCTTAGAGTTGGAGTCCTTTTTTCTTTTGTAAAGAATGTTCCTGAGCTCCGGTTTTACTCAATCAGGTGATAATTCTCTGAGATTCCTCTGTTTAAGAGTTGTGACTGGACGTGAGTTCAACAGAAGGAAACAAGAGAAGGAAATACTCTGCATCGGAATCACCATCTTCTTCAGTTGTGGGTGGTTTAGCAATGGGAGAAACTATTATGAGAGTATATAGAGTATATAGAGAATCCAATTTGGTAGGCTATAGGAATAGTGACAAATATCTCAGTTCTCCTACTTCTCCATCCCCTTAAACTTAGATGTGTCTGTATAACTGGTTTTAGCTGATGAATGTGATCAGAATTTCTAGGGATGTTTTTCTGTCCTAGGTAGGTGTTTTAAAAGCCCGTACATGATTTCCCACTTTTTATTACCTTTCTGAGAGATTTGAAGCCCATGTCAAGATGCAACCTCTACTAGCCTGGGTCTCCGAGTGATAACAACGAGAAGAGCTTCCCTGAATGCTCATGTTGGAGATGTAGTATTAATAATAAATAAACATTTGCTTTGTTAAGTGACTAATGTTTTGGAATTGATTGTTACTGCAGCTTATATTAGCCAATCCTGATGGAAATATCTCTAGCCATTTGAGAATTTAAACTATGGTATATGCGATGAATATCTCAAGCTCCTAGATCTAAGTAACTAGATGCTTTGTAGTTTGATTGCATCCTTTTTTTTTTTTATGTATTATTTTCTTAGCTAGGTCATATGACCTATCAAGTTTTATTTTACATGATAATATAGTGATTAAAATTATTGGTTCCAAAGCCGACCTACCTGATTTCACATCCTAAATCTGCTACTTAACAGCTAGACAAGTTATAGAATCACACTATTCCTCCATTTTCTCATCTGTTAAGTGGAGAGAACAATTATACTTACCTTATGGGGTTGTTTTGAGAATTAAATGAGTTAACATATATAAAATACACAGAACGGTAGGTCTCACGGAGGAAGAACTTGCCAAATATTTGCTATTATTTCACCTCGTTATCTACCCACAGTCTTTAACTGAGTTTCTTGCACATATTTGGTACAATTTTTTTATTTAGAAAATACGTCCTGCCTCTAAAGTTAGGTGAATTAACTGATGAATTATACTTTTAGTAGAACTTTAAGAGTCTTGGACAACTCCTTTTGTAAACAATTCTTAATGATCAGGCAGGAACTTCTGGAAGTTGTAGGGAGGCAGGAAGGATAAGGGGAGCAGAACCTGTGTTGAAACTCTTGGATTATTTTCCCATTGGCCTCCTGCTTGATATCTGAGCATCGGGGTATGCAGGTGCTGCCTGAACAGTAGCCATGTCCCAGATCTCAAACTTTTCCCAGTTTAACTACTTTCATTCTCGACTTGTACCCCAAACTCTTGACCTGAATATCCTCTTACAGAGTCAATATTTCTATTTGGATATTTTATGTCAAAGGCATCACAACTCGTCGTATCCAAGTTCGTCCTGAAAAATCTCCCTGTTAAACCTATTCTGACCTCTCATTTTCTTCAACTTGCCTACTGGCACCAGCATTCATCCAAATACACATGGTAGGAGTGATGCATCATCTTCATGCTCTTTCTTTCTCTTACACTCCATTTCCCCAATTCATTACCCATTCAGGTCAAAGTAACCTCCAAATACCTCTTGAGTCTATCTTTCTTCATCTCTACTGCTAATATATTTAGTATAAGTGGCCATTACCTCTCTTGGACAACACTTTAGCTTTCTACTTTGCTAATCTGCCTATACTTATCACTCCTTCTGTAGTGCTCTCCATCTGTAATAGAATGATCATGTTGATATATTGTCTCAATGATTTTGTCACATCCCTTCATACAATCTAAAAGCTTCCCATTGTTTCCACAGTGAAGAATAAAGTCCTTAATGTAGTCTTCTTGCCCCTGCCTGACTCAGTGACTTCATCTTTTTCCTGTTTCCCTAACTCCAAGCATTTTTAGCTCCTGAACTTGTCTTTCTCTATGCCACTTCTAGCTTTTGCAAAAGAACATTCTATGCTATTTGCTGAATAAAATCTTCTCATCTTTCAGATCTCTGCTGAAACAGTGTTCTCAAAGGGCATTTCCTGACTTCTTTGGATATTCCCCATTAATTTCAGTCTTGACTATTTACTTTCTATTTAGGCATTTGATGTCTTAGGTATGCCTGCAACGTTTGATCCAAAGCTAAGGAAATTGTTGTATTATATCATTGCATGGAAACCAGAGGATGCACCAAGAGATTATTTGCTATGTTGCCCATACCTTAGATGGGTATCTCTGAGTCCCATTCTAAGGTCTCCCTTCTTTTGCTGCCATCCCATGGGAACACCACTTTTATACACCCCTGCTCTGCTTTGTGCTCCTGTCCCTGGGGAGGTAAGACAGCAGCAGCTTTTTGATTTTGATGTAGGAGGTGCTGATTCTTCCAGATTTCTCAGAGGGGCTCATTTGTAAGAGAAATAATGTTCCTCTCTCTCATGTTGGCCACAATTTATCTCATAAGTTTGCCTCTATGTTCTTTTCCTATCTTATCAAATATACTTTTTCACAAATCAAAAATGACTGAGTGGGGAGCAGTGGAGACAGGGCAGGCCTTGTGAAAGACAGGAAAGAGTCAAGTGTGAAAGAAAAAGATCCCATCCTGCTATATACTTACTACAGATTTCAATCTGTTTATTTGAAATTAGTCTGCCTTCCTCATTACACTTGAGGGCAAGGACCCTCTCAATTTTTCTCACCATTATAGAGCTAATATATAGAATAGTGCTTGACAACAAGAAGACTTTGTTGAGTAGCTTAGTAAATATGGAATGTCTTCTCTGTAGAAGTATTGACTATAATCCAAATTGAACATCTTACAGTTTATTCTTTAAAAACATCTTTCCTAAAAACAGGTCATTAAAACTATAAAAGGAATGCATATCTTATATCTAAATTAACTTTAGTTTATGGTCTATAGCTGTCAGGAGACACAGAGGACAGTATTCTTTATTTTCATTATTTTATATTTTAATACTTATGTATCAATGGAGCAAGTTTTGTTTCCCTAATTGTACATGTTTCTCTGATATGTTTACCCATATATTGAAAAATTAGGTCACTTTTTATTATGATTACCAGACACTCGTGTTTGGGGGTACATTGTGTGCTGTGATTTGGGGGAATAATAAATTAGGAAACAAAATGTGGAGCTTTGTCCTTTTTGACACCTAGTATATGGTAACTGACAGTTTAATAGGAAATTCTGGCAAGGCCTACCCTGCATCATGGGACACATGTCACCTGCTTGGCTCAAACAACTAATATACTACTGCAAAATGCAGATATTTACTTGAATGCACATCAATGAGCAAAGCTTTAGAATTTCAGGATTTTTTCCCCCTCTCTTTCTATTTTAACATGGAACATTCTATTCTTGCTCAATGGCGAAAAATGTGTCCCTGCATGGCTTCAACTTTTCAGTTTCTCCTTGGATCCACTCAACCTGAGAATGATATAACTGGATGTGAGCTTGCAATTCTCTTTTTTTTTTTTTCGCTTTAGCATCTTTTAAAAAATTTTTTTAAATAATTTTTTTTGTTTTCTTATTATAATTGGCATACCATATTTTATTAGTTGTTCTAGTATCTTTTGTTTCCTATATCTGACTTGATTAAGCTTTTGCTGGAATAAAACAAAAAAATAATAGGGAAATAAAGAAAAAACAAAAACCAATAATAATATAAATTGTCTTGTTTAGGTAAGGTTGATATCTAGGAGGTTTGCTTAATTCTAATTTGCTGCTCTTTTTTTAATTGTATATTTGATAATAGTAAAAACACCTGATTATCAGTGTTAACACAAGCAATAAAATGCTTTTGTGCTGTGAATAACTATTCTTTTTAAAATAGAAAAAATAAAAATGATGCTGTCATTTTAATCTCACTGTTTTTACTGGGATTTTCTTTTGCGTTTTAATTAAATAGTAAAAATAACTTTCTTATGTTGAGCAACATGAAAATTAGATGTTCTTTTAAGTCTTTGGGTGAATATGATTGGCAGTTTAGAATTTTATGTTATCAATTTTTCTTTCAACTATTTTCATTCATTTAGTTAATAGAAATGGTCAGAACTATACTTAAATAAACCAACATTAATTTTTAAGTGTTTATTAAAGCCAAATATATAAATCAGATTGTAGGAATTGGAAGCTGACTTTTAAATATCTTAAAGAAATGTTAATGTTACAAGGTAAAATAAAAATCAAATAAGTAATTATATGTTATTCTTTAATATAAAGTAAATATCACTGATAATCTCACTACCCAGAAATAACTACTTTTAATATCTTTGTGTACATTCTTCCAAACACACACACACACACACACGCACACACACACACACACACACAGACTTACAAACAGAATTTCATACTGTATAACTTGTATTTACACTTAAATCAGTATGATTGGTAACTTTTAATTTATTTAAATTCTCTTGCCTTAATGTGGGAAAGTTCTATTATGTGTATATACCATAACTAATTAGACTACTTCCTTGTTCTTTGAAGTTTGGTACATTTTTGGTGTTATATTACTTAAAACAATGAATAAAGATATTTTGCATATATTTCAAGTTTCTATTTTTAACAAAACACTTGTTCTCCTCCAACATTTAGAAAACTGGACATTTTTGATGAAAGTAGAGAGTATTTTTTAGGGGAAACTGAAATTTCCTAAAAGAATATGTGTTCAAGGAAAAAAGGAAATTAAGCAGAGCTCTTGGTCCAGTTAAAGACAAATATTTTGGATAAATATTCAGGGGAAGTAGAATAAGTTCAATTCTCTGGATTCAAATATTTCCTCTGGTGCATCCCATGGATTCTAGGTTGGACCCTAGGGAAGGAATGTTAGCATAAAACACAGGGGCTATTTTCTCCAAAACCATTGAGGCCTTGGGCAAAGCTCTTGCTCAATGGCGAAAAATGTGTCCCTGCATGGCTTCAACTTTTCAGTTTCTCCTTGGATCCACTCAACCTGAGAATGATATAACTGGATGTGAGCTTGCAATTCTCTTTTTTTTTTTTTCGCTTTAGCATCTTTTAAAAAATTTTTTTAAATAATTTTTTTTGTTTTCTTATTATAATTGGCATACCATATTTTATTAGTTGTTCTAGTATCTTTTGTTTCCTATGTCTGACTTGATTAAGCTTTTGCTGGAATAAAACAAAAAAATAATAGAGAAATAAAGAAAAAACAAAAACCAATAATAATATAAATTGTCTTGTTTAGGTAAGGTTGATATCTAGGAGGTTTGCTTAATTCTAATTTGCTGCTCTTTTTTTAATTGTATATTTGATAATAGTAAAAACACCTGATTATCAGTGTTAACACAAGCGATAAAATGCTTTTGTGCTGTGAATAACTATTCTTTTTAAAATAGAAAAAATAAAAATGATGCTGTCATTTTAATCTCACTGTTTTTACTGGGATTTTCTTTTGTGTTTTAATTAAATAGTAAAAATAACTTTCTTATGTTGAGCAACATGTTCTTTTAAGCCTTTGGGTGAATATGATTGGCAGTTTAGAATTTTATGTTATCAATTTTTCTTTCAACTATTTTCATTCATTTAGTTAATAGAAATGGTCAGAACTATACTTAAATAAACCAACATTAATTTTTAAGTGTTTATTAAAGCCAAATATATAAATCAGATTGTAGGAATTGAAAGCTGACTTTTAAATATCTTAAAGAAATGTTAATGTTACAAGGTAAAATAAAAATCAAATAAGTAATTATATGTTATTCTTTAATATAAAGTAAATATCACTGATAATCTCACTACCCAGAAATAACTACTTTTAATATCTTTGTGTACATTCTTCCAAACACACACACACACACACACGCACACACACACACACACACACAGACTTACAAACAGAATTTCATACTGTATAACTTGTATTTACACTTAAATCAGTATGATTGGTAACTTTTAATTTATTTAAATTCTCTTGCCTTAATGTGGGAAAGTTCTATTATGTGTATATACCATAACTAATTAGACTACTTCCTTGTTCTTTGAAGTTTGGTACATTTTTGGTGTTATATTACTTAAAACAATGAATAAAGATATTTTGCATATATTTCAAGTTTCTATTTTTAACAAAACACTTGTTCTCCTCCAACATTTAGAAAACTGGACATTTTTGATGAAAGTAGAGAGTATTTTTTAGGGGAAACTGAAATTTCCTAAAAGAATATGTGTTCAAGGAAAAAAGGAAATTAAGCAGAGCTCTTGGTCCAGTTAAAGACAAATATTTTGGATAAATATTCAGGGGAAGTAGAATAAGTTCAATTCTCTGGATTCAAATATTTCCTCTGGTGCATCCCATGGATTCTAGGTTGGACCCTAGGGAAGGAATGTTAGCATAAAACACAGGGGCTATTTTCTCCAAAACCATTGAGGCCTTGGGCAAAGCAACACTGTTGGGCTGAGTGTGAGTAAGTGTCTGGGTTGGGGGAAGACATTCTCTGAATTTCGTTCAGAGCATATCACTGTTGTGGGGCAAGGGAGAATCCAGACCACAGGGCAGCTCTGGTGCTCATCCACCACAGCACATCAGCAGCCGTGCCCAGATATAGGCAGCTCACTGAAGAATCTGGGATCCTGTCAAAGCTTCTCTCCACTTACATTCTCAGAGAGTTGAACAATTAGAAGTAAACATAATTCAAGAAGCAGGATCAGGAAAGGAAGACTGTACCCTGCCATAAGTGGTAGTGGATAAAACTTTAGAACAACTTTCTAAAATTTTTAAATATGCTAAACTTCAAAAGAAGTTTAACATATGTCTTTATTATTTCAAAACCAATTATAAAGTGACCATCTGGTTCTAACTATCCAGAATAAGATAGAGAACATTTTTTTGTATCTTATAGTTTCTTGTGTATCTCTCCCACCCCATTGCCCAGACTTGACCTGAATTCTTAATCGTTTTCACAATCCTTCTCACAGGATTTAACACTTGTGTAGGCTTTCCTATACAATACATTGTCTGGTTTTGCTTTATTTTTCTTGTTTTAAAATCTCTTACTATATGCATTATTCCGAGATGTGCTTCTTTTTTTCAACATTGTTTACAATATATATATGAACATGTTTTTAAGGTTAAACCAGGTTGCTGCAAGTCCTAGCAGTCTATTCATTTTTCTTCCATGGAAGAAATACTCAAGCTATTTGTTCACTATACTGTTGATGATCACTTTAATTATTTCGTTTTTTGTTTCTATGGACACTGATGCTATGGAAATTCTTGTACATGTCACATGATTCATATATGTAAGATTTTTTTCTTAACATACATACTTATAAGATGCAGTATTTTATCTAAGTGGAATTACTGGCTATTAGAGCACAAATGTACTCAACATCAGTGGATAATGTCAAAATGTTTTCTAGAATGGTTATAGTAATTTTAACATTTATCAGTAGGCTATTTCTCATTTCCTCACATCTTTGCAGATACTCGGATTATTGATTTTATAATCTTTGCCAGTAAGTTGGGTTTAAAATGAATCCCATTTTTTGCTATGAATGACTATTCTTTTTTTAAATGACGTTAAAAATTTTCACATATTTATGTACCACATATATTTTCCTTTCCGTGGAATGCCTTTGCCCTCTATGAGTTTAACTGACATCATTATACATGGACATCAATCTACATATATGTACTTACTTAGGTCTTTAAAGTTTTATTTAAGTTTTATCTTTTTATGTAAAAACTGAAATATTTTTGTTTGATTTACATCTATGATATATATGTGTATATATATCACACATATTCATACATATACACATACCACATATATATTATATATATAATACAACTGACTACTGCTGGTATGTAGAAATGCAATAATTATTTTATCTATTAACCACAAAAGTAGTATTTTAGAAAATTCATTTATAAATTTTCATACTTTATCTCTGGATTATTTTGGATTTTCTATGAAGACAATCAAATCATTTTCAAACAACAATTGTTTTGGTTTTCTCATTTCAATATCTTTTCTTTTAGTTCTTGTTTTTCTTTTTTCTTACTATATTGGTAGGATATCTAGTATAATGTTAATTAGAAGAGGTACGGTGGGCATTACTTACACTGTTTCCTGCAGCTCTCTTTGTGTGTTTATTCTTGTAAATGTTCTTCATCTGATCAAGCAAATGCTCTTCCCTCTCATGTTTAATAATTTTGCCACAAATGGATGTTGAATCTTATGTTGTTTCTTTCTTCTTACCATCTAAAATTATTGCATATTTATTAATATGTCAAATTAGCTTTTTACATTTTCTGTATATTCAGTCATCCCTGGATTCCTGAAATTAACCCAAATGGTAATGGTATATTATCTGCAATGCTTCAATATTTTTCAAAGGAATTTTCCAACTTTGTTCATGAGTGAGACTGGCTTGAAATTTTCTTTTTTCTGCTCTTGTTTGGTTTTGGTATAAAAATTATTCTAGCCTCATACAGTGAACAAAGAAGCATTTCCTCTATTTCTATTATCTGGAAAAATGTGGGAATCACATATTCTTTAAATGTTTAACACTGGCAACATCTATAGTTATGTGCCCTTACTTATTATTACTACTTTTTTGGATCAATTTCAACAAGCTTATTATCTCTTAAAAAAGAATCTACTTTGAATTTATCGATCCTTTCTATTATATATTTTTTATCATTAATTTTTGACATCATACTTTCCTTCTACTTTCTTTGGATTTATTTGAGGTAATTTTTATAACTTCATATAATAGATGCTCAGTTCATAAATTTTGAAATATTTTTTTCTAACTTAAGACTAAGACCATATATTTTTCTAAAGTACTGCTTTAATTGCATATCACTATTTTTATTTTATAATATGATAATATGTTAGACTCACTCTATTCTCTATGCCTCTACTTTTTTCTTCTCTTCTCTGGGTTGTATTGTGAATATTTGTTCAGATCAATTTTCTAGTTTGCTAATTCTCTCATCTAGTGTGTTTAATATGATTTGTTTTTAGAAAATCTCATTAGTTCTTTCTCAAATGATTGCTTACTTTTGTTTTTTTTTTGTTCTCTGATTATAATTTCAAGGTTTTATATTATCTTTTAAAAATATGTTAGACATCTCTATTTAATATTCTATAACTGAAAATATTTATATCTGAAGTTTTTGTGTTTCTATTTACACTGCTGTTGTTTCTGCTGTTCTCATTACCTTGTGTATTTTTATAATTGTTAAACTGTGTACTGGTTATTTTCCTTGGAATTTTATCTATTAGAATTCTTTAATGCCTAGGTTCAAATTCATAATCACTTACTAGGATTAACATTTACTCTGACAATCTCCCGGCTCACTACCTTTTTTGATAAATTAAATTGTCCAGTTGAGACTTTTTAGACTGTATAAGTAAAATAAATTTGTACCAAAACTCTACAAGATACTGGCTTGCATTTATGAATTTTAAGGAGAAATTTTTTTATTTTTATTCCACTAAGTGCCAAATTTGGGAAAAGCAATTTTCCTTATTGTACTCTTTTTTTCTGTTTATTTTTTATCATTCCTTACATAGAAGATGTAGCTATCTTTTTTCAAAGATATTCTATTATATTTCCCTATGTGACAAAGCTTAGACTTTGCCTCCCTCACCCCCACCAGTGCCCCATGTAATAGTCAAAACAAAACCCAACATTTCCAGGGTATATAATAAATCCTCATGATGAAATTCTGCCTTTAAGGCTAGTTTAGCTTCTATGGTTCTTATTTTTACTTTGTTTTAGGTCTGTAGGTTCCTTAGTTTTGTGGCAGCTCAGTAATGCACATAAAAATATAATATTTATAATAATTTACTCAATATCACTGTATTAGTTATCTATGGCTATCTAACAATATTATCACAAACTTTGTGGACTGAAACAACACACAATATCACACAGTTCTATAGGTCATGAGAAACTTAGCTTAGCTGAAATCAAAGTGTCAACCAGAGCCAGTTCTCATCTGAAGGCTCAAATGGGGAAGAATCTACTTCTTGCTTTTGTATTCAGTAGCAGGATTCAGGTCCTTAAGTAATATCAACCTGAGGACCTCAGTTTCTTGCTAGTTGCCCATGGAGGTAGCATTGACTTCTTTGCTGGTTGTTGCCTGGAGATTGCCTTCAGTTCCTTGCCTCATGGATCACCCCAACATGCTTCCTTACTTGATCAAAGCCAGCAAGGGGAAGAGTTTCCTAGAAAAATGAATGTTACAGTCTTATGTACCATAATCACAGAAGTGATTTTTACCGTATTCTATTGATGAGAAGCAAATCACAGAACCTGTCCACACTAAAGATGAGGGGATTACACAAGGGTATAAGTATCAGGAAGCAGGATCATGGGGGTCACCATAACATCTTTTTAGTCATTTCGATCAGGGAAGTTTTTCAGAGAATCTGATACAGTGTACTTCTAGAGAGGAAGTTGGCATGCGAAAAACCTGAAGAATCTTCAGAATATCTGAGGATGAGAGGTGGGATTTGAAGAAAACTGAAAAAGTGAAATAAAGTGAAAAAAGTAATCACAAGCCACTCCTATTAATACCACATTTTTTTTAAAACTTCCAGTTTGATTTAGCCTTGAGCAATCTAAATGTCAAGTGAAAGCGCAGTTATACACGCATT
>NW_006430723.1:4556711-4598758 GCF_000325575.1 Pteropus alecto | reverse complement strand
CTAATCCATTGTTACAATCATTTATGTCATGGTTTTTACAAGATTTTTAAATGGTTGGTTTCCTACATGTGCAGAGAAAACACTACAAAGCCTCAGCTGCTCATTTCTCCTCTGTCACTTTCGTTTATGGGTAAAGTTCTTTATAATGCATTAGAATCCTGTCAGCAGTGGAAACTGTATTTACACTGATAATTCAGGCAAAAACAGAAGCTTGACCAACCTAATTCTCTTTGCCTCAACTGGTTATTTTTGGTCAAAATAACCAAAATCACTATTTATCTTTGTGTATATTTACACAGCTTGAAAATAAAACACCAAACCCAGTAATTCTTATGTCAATGGTTATACCCTTAGAGGCAAGCTTTCAACCTAGATTTTCCCAGTAGGACAACCTTGGCAAAATCATAATGACAGTAACATTTACGTTGTGTCCTTCTATTTCTCTTTTCAATATCATTATGCCCCATTTTTTCTTTACTTCTAAGTCACTCATGCATTCTATCCCAGAAGTCTGACATCACTGGACCCTCTGCCTTTGGTTACCATTATAACTTTAATTCCTGTTAAGTTGTTAGCCGAAAATAAGGGAAAGTATTACTGCTTCTGGTGGCATTTGCATTTAGCCAACGATAAAAAATAAAGGATCCCTAATAAGAAGATTTTAAGTGATATGACTCTCTGAGAGAGAAAGAGATTATTTTTCTGAGCCTCTCAAATTATGCAAACTTATTTTCTTATACAACCAGAGCTAATAATAATAGTTAATGGTTTGAGAGTGCTTACTATATGCTACTCATTGAACCAAAATCTAAATAGTTATTTCAAGAAATACCTCCACTAGAAGGATAAGGTGGGTACTTTTATCCTAAGTTTACAGATTAGGAAATTTAAGCTTAGAGATGTTAAATAACTTGCCCAAAGTCACACAGCAAGCAAGTGAAAGACACAAATGGGTATGAGTTCAAATACCAAAGTCTTAGAATGTGTACTCTTCTATTGATTGTAAATAATGTTTTACTGTTGGCAATTCTATAGTAGAAAATGTCCTGGTATCAGTACTCTGAAATCTTAATCCAGATTTTTTTTCCTAATTCACCATTTGTATGTAACCAAGTTGTTTACATTTTCTTAATCTTAGTTTCCTCCTGTACTAAAGGAGAGAAAGAACTAAACGAACCATCCATTTCTTCTTTCACATATAATCTAACATATACTATTATAAATTACCATTGGTATGGCAGGTTTCTACTCTAAAATATTGAGCTACCCTTCTAAATTTATGCACAGAAATGAGAAAGTGATCACAACCTTCCTGAATTAAGAACAAGATCCATCTCTCATGGAAGAGAGTATTTCTTTGGCTTCTGTGAAAAAATGCCAATTGCTATTATTGCCCATACATTTTGAATTATTTGATTTCTTAACTGTTAATTGAAATTTAATTTCATTTGTATAGTATAAGACTAGTATGGTAATTAACACTTTCTACTAATTGCTACCCAATTAACCTGCTTTTGGTGTCTTGGTGTCAGTGCAGCATCTAAATATTATTTTCCTACCTTAGTTGATTTGTAAGAATGTTATTACCTTTTATGGCTTATAAAATTTAAAATTAATTGCATTGCAGCTAGAGCTGTGGCTCAACCTTAATATCTTAAGAAGGGTCCATTAGGTAATTATTTGATAACTAATTAAGTTTTAGCCATCTCACTAAATCAACTTACAATACTCCTCTTATAAAGTAGATTTAAAGGGTCACAAGAGACTCCTGAAAGATCAGCCTCAGAGTCAACTTTACTATTCACATTGTCTTTTTATGGTTTTTCAAGAACATTCATCCATCATGGTTGAATTCCTGTCTTAGGATTAGAAACCTCTTATGCCTCATTTTAGAGGCAGAACTCTAACAAAGAAAAAGTGTCTTATTTTGAACTGAAATTCATGCCAACCTCAAGATCTGTTAACACTCAGACTTCTTTTATGATCTGTTCTGGACTGCTTGTTCCTACCCTCCCAGCTTTATCTTCTTGCTGTGCTCCCCCATCGAGACCTGAGACAAGAAAACCGAGACATAGATCCATACCTCCCAGGGCTGGATTTGGTTTGCTGGATTATACATATCCTAAAATTTCCTCAAGTGAATTGCAGCACCGAGCTTTCGAGCCCTGGGAGTTATCATTTATCTCAAGAAATACTGATAAATGTTATCAAAAGAAGAAATAATCCTTAATCCTTTGTATTAGAAAAAAACCACTTTTAAAGATGAGACCATTATGAAATCAAACAAATCGTAACACGTTCTAAATGTGAAAGATGAGGGTCACAGATGTAAGCACAGCACATCAAACTGAAGATGTCAGAAATGTAACTTAATGCTCAAATATTCTTCGTACTCTGAAACCTTTATCAAAGTGACTGTTCATTTTTCTGTTACTAGGTGATAATACATTTTCTTATGTAGTACTCTACCATTTTCATTTGGTAGAAAAAAAAACTAGAAAAAAAAACTCTGAGGGCTTTGGTTAATTCATTGATTAACTGAATACTATTATTTATTTAATACCATTATGTTGCAGATATTGTGCTAAGATTTGAGGATACAGAACTGAGAAAGACATAGTCCCTGAACTCTGCATTTTTGGGAAATAACAGGAAACACAGGCATTAAACAAATGACTATCGGGGTTGTGAAATTATATGCATACCATGCTAATGAGCCAGATAATGGGGGACTCACCTAGGTCTCTCAATTTCAGAGGTAAGGCTACCCTAAGAAAATAATATCTAAGCTGAGTCTGAAAGTATGAAGAGTCATAAATTGGTGGAACTGTTGGTGGTACTAGCAAGTGCTCTGGGGTTGGCATGGGTATCACAGGCAAAGGGAACATTAAGCTCTGGCTCAAGAGAGACTATGGCACAATGAGGAGCCTAGAGAAGCTCAGTAGGACTTCAGAAGAAAGGGAGAAAAAGCGGGAGATTGGATGTGGAGGGATAGCCAGGGCCCCAAAACTCAGGGCCGCATAAGCCATGCTTGTATTTACCCCACAGTATTGGAAAGTCATTGAGGAATTTTAACTCCATGTGTAATATGGTTATAATTATATCAAGCTGAAAAAAGGAAAAAGAGGAGAGAGCAGTACATTTTCACTCTTATTCCCGGGTTACATCCTTATCTCTAAAAGTTTGACTTAGTGAGGAACATCCAAAACATTAAAGGGAGATAAAAAGACCAAGTCATCACTGTAGTTACAAACTTACCATAGGAGGAAGTGGAGGAGATATTTTCATTTGTAGTTGAAAGGATTAAATTATAATATCATAAATGTTTGCCTTCAAAAAGTGAGGAAGTCCATAAAATCGTAGATTGCTATTACTCTTAGAATGGTGCCACAAATGCTAAGAAAATCCTATGGGGAAAAGGACAAGAGAGAAATGCATTATAGTACCCATAATACTATTTCATAGTTATGTAGTAATTCATAATTTTCAAAACACCGTCACCTGAACTATTGAATTTAATCATCATAGCAACCTTTTCAGGTAGTCAGGATAAGTATTGCTGTTCCTGCTGCATAGGTAAATACATCCATCGACCTTTTGCTTTGGAGAAACACCTCACCTATTCTGAGCTATATGGTTTGTGTGGGAATGACCCACTTTCTAGTCTCAGGAATGGAGCCTGATTAATAGAAGCCAATCAATAGCTCTAATCTTTTGTCCACAGTGACTGGATCAGGGACAGGTTTGTAAGCTAGTGAGAGCCAATAAAATGTAAGGATATAGTTCCTGAGGGTTTTTTGCTTTTGTTTTTTTTTTGGTAAAGAGGGAGAGAGAGAGAGAGACAGACAGACAGACAGACAGATAGAGAGACAGAGAGAGAGACAGACAGAGAGAGAGAGAGACAGAGAGACAGAGAGAGAGAGAGAGACACAGAGAGAGAGAGAAAGGCAGACAAGCATCCTCTTTCTTTGGAACCTACTGCAGGAGACCCTTTCTCTTTCCCCAAGAGTTAAAATGAAATGTGAGGTCTTAAACTGTTTCAGCCATTCTCAGCAGTTCATTAAGAATTGCTGGAGCTGCAAGAAAATCAACATATGAAAATTGAAAGTGAAGTTGAAATTGTGGAAGGCAGGATAAGAGAGAAACTTGATCTCTGGTGATTGAAATTGTTTGAAATGTTGATTGAATTTTGCCTGGAGTCTGGACTACCTCAGGACTTTGCAGTTTTGTAAGCCAATATATTTTTTCTTATTGTTTAAGCCAGTTTGAATTGAATTTTCTATCACTTTCACCCGAAAGAAGTATTAGCAATAAATAGTAAGCAGGGCTAACCGAAACAAAAGGGTGAATTCATTAGGATCAGTACAAAGAACAGAAACACCAACCCTAGTAACCAAGACAGACGTTTATTCTTCCTCTCAACTTCTAGAATTTTAGAAATAATCAGTCCAGATCTGGCACAGTGTCTGAACAGAGAACCAAGACCTTCTACCATGCAAAACTTTTACATTTCCAAGATTACTTTCTGGTCCAAGATGATTGTTGGAGCTCCAGCCATTATGTCTACTTTCTAATCAGGAGGAAAAGGAAAGAAAAAAGATGATATGGCCTTCCCTCTTGTGGACACTTTTCGGAATTCGCATATGCAACTACTGCTTATGCCTCACTGGTCAGAGCTTCATTGTACAGCCCCATCAGCCACCTAAAGAACCTGAGAAATATGTTTTATTTTGTATGGCAATGTGATAAACAAAAAATTGAGTGCTGTTACTATGAAAGAAGGAGATAAGATATAATTGGGGATAATAAGCATGCTCTTATACAAAAAAATATGAGAAGTTCACAGAAGTGAGAGGAAAACTAGAGACCCAGGCATGAAAAGGCAGACTCGAAGAAAAAAACCACAGGAAGTCTCCCCTAGGAAGGGTGAAGTGGATATTCAGGCAACACTTCCATCTATGTCTACCTTGATCAGGAGTCAAAGTTCTGGGCTACAGTTGCTCACAGGCTGAGCTTGGGTCATATGTTGGCTGTGCAGAGGCCGTGCAGAGATGATGAGAGGAGGGATTTGCCTGTTGGGTTCTATGGGAGGAGGCGACACCTGTGTTTACCTCCCATGAGACTATACCAGTGAAGGAAAGATTATTTTCCAAAAGAAATTAAGCATTGCTGAGTGGAGCAGGAAAGTTTCAAGAGACATTAATAATAATAATAATAATAATAATAATAATAACAACAACAACAACAACAACAACAATAAAAAATACAAATTTCCTGTGCATGACCTGGTGATCTGTTCAAAGAAACACAGGTAGCTAGAGGCAGAGCCAGGAATAGGACTCAGCTTTTTCAATATTCATTCCAGTGCTTTTCCTACATTACAACTCTATCTAAACTCTGTATAATTCATAGAGGGAGCTAAATTACTACCTTTCCTACTGCTGCTGTTTTAATAGACATTGATCTCATTGAAATTTTATGGTTTTGCTCTTATAAGAGTCTTAGGATCTAGTTAGAACATATACCAATATTTTCTCAGGTAAGGAGACCAAAGTTTGGAAAGATTATGTGATTTGCAGAACCTGAACCTGATCTTTTGATTCCTGTCTCAGTACTTGATCTACTAGAACAGTGGTTCTCAACCTCAGGTGATTTTGCCACCTCCGTCCTACCTCTGCCAGCGAATATCTGGAGGCATTTTGGTTGTCACAACTAACTGGTTGGGAGGTGCTACTGTCTTCCAGTGAGTAGAGGCAGCAGATACTGCTAAACAGCAGTATAAAGAATGCAACAGGACAGTTTCCTACAATAAAATGTAAACAATGCCAAAGCTGAGAAACCCTGAACTAGGACAATGGAAAGACGATGAGATATTCATTCTCTGACAATTTTTAGCCCAGAGTGGCTAGTCCTGTTCTCTTCAGCAGGTAAGGGGGAGAGTTTTTCAGCATTTGATTCTGTGAGGTGGCACTCCAGTTGAATTCTGTTACCCTTTGTCTTTTACTGGGTATTTCAGACGCTCAGTGAAGCCCCACTGTATCAGTGTAGAATCACGCTTTTTTACCTTTCATGAGTACAGTCATGCCTGGATCTGAGTACCAGCTCTGACAGTGACCCTGGACTAAGTATAACTTTCCAAGCTTCACTGGCTTACTCTATAAAACAGAAGTAACATTATTTACCTATCTCTGAGGTGCCATGAAAATTAAATTAAATTAAGCTCGTAAAGCATTTGACACAAAATAAGTTCTTAATAAAGAATTTATTAAGATATTTTTGTTATTTCATAAAATTGCTTTGGTCTATTTAGAAAAACATAAAATTAGACCTTTGTTCCACATTGTATGCCAAAATATATTAACATTAGTCTCTAACAGGTCATGTTTATCTCGCTGGTCTTTATATTTCGTTGTGCGAACCCCACCACTTAGGTAATATAGTAATATTGCAATGTTGCTATCCTCATGAAAAAGATTTTCTTTTTTACTTTTAAAATATATTTCAGGGGGTGATAAACTTTTGTTAGAAGTTCAGAGGGGACTCAAGTTCCCATGAATGAAGTCAGACAAGACTCTGTAATGTCCATTCACTTACCTCCTTCAAAAGTGGGTTAGCCAGAGTCTCAGTGTCACCAAACAGATTTTTCCTTAAAGAAAGTAAGGCTTGTTGCTTTCAAGGTTTCCTATTTAACACATCAGTGCTCTTTGAAGGTCTAGCTTTAAATCATTTCAACTATAAGCAAAGATAAAACGATAAGTGAATATATAAACACTTAATTGGAACTGGCACTTTGTTAGGTGTGGGGGCTCGTTTCTGACCCTGAAGGGACTCATGATTCACAGGGAATTTTGTATGTGCGTAAACACTTAGCTCTCTTACAGAATGGGCATCTCTGAAACAAAAGTGCTGTATACAAAATAATGATGAAGGAAGACCTAGGAGAGTTTCAAAGTAGAGTTAGCATTTAATATGGGTCTTGATGGATGAGATGACATTTTTCATGCAGTGATGATATCCAAGGTCACTACAGACAGAGGACAATCTTATGAACAAAAACAATGTAGGGTAGGCTTGGGCAATGGCAGGGTTGAGGCTACTCAGCAAGATATGCCTTTCTGGGGTTTAGTTAACAATCACAGGGCAGATGAGGAAAGAATGCTAAAGGGGAAGGAAAGAGAAAAAAACAAGGCTTCACCAAGAGAAACATACATTATTTTGCTTCAGGTGACCTGGAACACCCATATACACTCATTTTGCTGCCTAACACTTGAGTTTAGAGCTCAGGGGCTGGAGCGAAAACAAGGAATAGGCAGAGTCTACTCCATAGATGATGGTCATGCCTCTTGACTCTGCATATGAGCAGTATCGGGCTTGTTTAAATTAATTAAAGAAACCAATGAAACATCAAATTAAGAAACAGGGGTGGAAATGGAAATATATATTTTAATGTAAATGAAAACAGCATCCCTCTCTAACTTCATGATAGAAATACTTTGATTAATCTAATTGAAAATAATGTGATTTAAAAGGATGGATTAATATATGTACTTATTCATTAACAAATATTTATTGAGCATTTACTATACTCTGGAAACTTGGTTGGGTGCTGGAGACAGAATAAAAGTTTTAGTCCCTGCCTTCATACAGCTTAGATAAATTTCTGAAAGGAAAGTATAAAGTCTTATGGGGATGTATTCATTCTGTATTGCTTCATAATTACTACAAATCTGGTAGCTTAAAACAACAACCATTTACTAGGTCACAGTTCTGTATGTTAGAAATCCAGATGTGGCAAGACTAGGTTTTCTGCTCAGGGTCTCACAATGCTAAATCGATTTATTACGGGGCTGCGTTCTAATCTGGATTCAAGATTCTTTTCCAATCTCAAGTGGTTGATTCAGTGCCTTACAGCTGAAGGGAGAAAGGTCCTCATTTTTTTGCTGGCTGTAAACTGGGGCCACTCTTGGCCCACATTCCATGTCACTTAGGCTCCTCCATCTTCAGAGCTAGCAGTGGATAATCTGTCATGTTGAGTTTCTCACATGCTTTGAATCTCTTTCTTCAGGAAAAGCCCTGTACCTTTTAAGGGCTCTCCTGCCTTTCTTAAAGTGAAGTGTGCCATAGAACAGAAGCTCATCACAGAAGAGACTACCTCATCATATTCAAAGATCCCCGGGATTATACGTGACACATACCATAGGGTGAGACTCTTGGAGGACATCTTAGAATTCTGTCTTCCACAGGGAATAGTATATAGACATAAGGTCTAACTAAATTGGAGGGTGGGAGTTGATAGAGGCCTCTTTAAAGGAGAATGATAGACTTTAGTCAGGTGAAGGGACAATGATTCAGGCAGAGGCAGACGCAGAAGTCACTGCCTTCACATTTGCAAACAAGGAAAGCAGAATTTGCCAAATCCTGCTCTCTGCCATGGCTAGCTAATACCTACATCCTCACGATAGAACTCTCTCCTCCCTTCAACTGCTTAAGTCACCTGGAAACATCAAAGGGAGCCAGAGATTGAGGAAACCCTAAGGGAGACTGCAGAGATTGGGGGTCTCTTCCAAATCCAGCACTGGGTTTCCTGTTTGGAATCTTGCTTGAGTCAGCAGCGGTTGAAACCCTCTTCCCCTGACCGATATTTGGCCTCCGGGGAAAGGCCTGGCTGTGTTTCCTCTGCAGAGAAATTGTCCAAATGACAGAGATGACTCAGAATTATGCTCATTAGCAGTCAGATCAGACAAACCAAGCCTCACTGTGCACCCAGGTTAGAGCTCCTCTTCCTTCTTTTCTGGGTCAGTCTGATTTAAGACACACCTGGTCTTTAGAACTCTGATAAAATGCCATTTCATTCAGGGCCACATTCCACAGCTGGTAGAAGGTGCATCTGGTTCCAAGTGATGTCATCTTTTTAAGGAGTGTAGTGTGAGGGGGTCAGCAGAAGTGGCAAAATCTTTTTTCCATTTCTTTTCCATGAGGTGTAGGCAATGAATTCACTGCATTTGACTACATCTTGTCAACTCGAAATTCACCCAGCCAAGAAAAGGAGATGGATACACGTGGCCCCTTTCCTTTGGTGTCTGAGTATAATTGGCTAGAAGCTGCAGTACTTGACAAACCAGCACGTATCACTGCCTTTTGCTTTTACTTTTATGTGAAAGATAAAAAATGGGTGAAGAAAATTTCCTTGAACATTTCCAATAAACATAGGGGCAAAAAGGCGGTACATAATTAACGATCTTTGTTAAATGCAAAGCAGAGAGGACCATGGCCTCATGCAGCAGTTGGGGTGTTTCTATCCCTTCCTGGGGGAGCTCACACTTAACCTCACCTCTTAGCGGTGAATTCAGCCCTCACAATCTCATTTAATCCTCTTAGCAACCTGTATGGTTACTGGAGTTACCCTTATTTGAAAATGAGAAGATAAGGGCTCAGAGAGGTTAAATAACATGCCCAAAGTCACACAGTTGATTAAGCAGCAGACCCAGGATTGTCACTCTGACCCTTCTCAGTCTTCTGCTATGTGCTAGCTTCCCATATAATTAACTTAGACCTGTTGATCACTTACCATGTGGCAGTTACCATTCTAGGGCTTTGCATACATTAGCTCCCATATCCCTACAATAACTCTTAAAGTATTGATGTCATGATTCCGTTTTACGCATAAGGTAACTGAGTTACAGAAAGGATAAATGGCTTATCTAAAGTCATACAGCTAATAAATGGTGGAATCAGGTCTTGAACCCTGGTATTCTGGCTCCAGAGTCTGCTGCGTTGTCAATGATTTTTCTACCCTGTTTCACTAACACACCTTCGACCTGGTAATTCCGATGGAATAAATTAAGAACTCTTTTGGAGCTCTTAAAATCACTGTGCTTCAAAGACTTCAAGGGACTTTAGAAAGAAAGCCTCTTCTTCAGCCCTACCCCAACCCCAAGAGCACTCCTAGGTGTCCCTCATTCACACGCTGGATTTATCACTATGGTAATTTCTACCTTCCATTAAGAAGAAAATGAAGGCACATGCACACCTACTTTGATTCAAAGTATTACTCAGCCTCCCAACAGGCGATTTATGAGTGTATTTTCAGAGTAGTTTTACAGTAGATATGATGAAATTAAAAAAAAAAAAGCAATGTGATAAAACCAGATACTCTTCTAGCTGTTAATATGTTTCAGAGGATTATAGTTATTATTTGATGATGCCTATTTGAACACTGATTTAATTTTTAATTAGAATGCTCCATTGCCTAATTGCTTAGGAAATCCACCTTTAAGTAGTAAATGATGTTTGGGAACATTATTGATAATAAGCCAAATATAGTGTCATAATAGCATTTTATATTATGTAAATTTAAATGTGTGTCATTAAATTGAATTTTAAAAAAGTATTTAAAATTAAAAAAATTCCCTCTTGAAATTGAACAAAAGAGATAATATTTACTTTAATAAGCATCAGGGACTATATTTTTCTCCTCTTGATGTGGCATACTGCTCTAGGCATTTCTTTCATGTTCCCAAAGAGGTTTTTTTTGAGGCACACTGACTTCTTTCTTTTGAATAACATATAAGCTTAGCTTTTCCCCTGAAAGTCTCATTTCTTAGTTCTCCTAATTTCTGTTTTTTTTTTTTCTTTCAATTTTGTATACCCTGTTTAGATACTGCTTACTTTGCAGTTATTTTATTCAGAGAGATAAAACTTGCAGGCATAAATCCCTCTGGAACTAGATTGAAAGAAAGCCCTTAAGGTTGGGAAGCTTTTGCAGAAGTGGCTTTGAATTTTTTTGAGGCTGACTATTCTTCTGATCTGGTAACCTAGGGGAAAGGTTTAGCCAATATGTTCAGTATCAAATGTCAGTTTGGGTTTCCATTCTGCTGCCAAGTATAAGTTGAGAGGTTTATGACACAAAAGAAAATAATAAAATAGTATTAGCCATAGAATATAAGAGATTGATGGGAGTTTTTTATATAGTATACAATTTGAAGCTACTAAATTATCCACAGACAGGCTCTAACAGGTAGCATGGGTATTAGGCCTTGCTGAGAGGATGAAGAAAAAGAATCTTTCCCTCATAAAACACATTCTAATAGGCTAATGTTTGAAATATCTTTACAGGCAATGTCCCCCACCCTCATCTTTTTTACAAGGAAAATAGGACATTAACATTTGTCTACCTAAGACTGAGGAAAACCAAAGACTGCAAATCAAAGTGAGTTGTCAATAATAATGCATTTTCTTTCTGGAGGGTATATTTTCAATGGGAGAATACTGGACTCTGCAGAGAATAAGGGCGGAATCATAGAAGACAACATCCCTGAGCAGATTACCCTCTCTAATCTGGGTGGGCCTGGTCCAATCAGTTGAAAGCCTGAATAGAACAAAAGGCCGGCCCTTCCTCAAGTAAGACGGAATGCTTCTTGTCTGCTTGACTGCCTTTGAACTGGGACATCATTTTTTTCTTGCCTATGGACGCTGATTGAAATATTGGCTCTACTGGGTCTCAAATCTGCTGGCTCTAGGTTTAGAACTTACATCAGCTCTCATGGTTCTGAAGCCTTCACAAATGGACTAGAAGTACACCATCAGTTCTCCAGTTCCCCAGCTTACCAACTGACTGCAAATCTTGTAAGTTGTCACTTGTCAGCCTCCATAATCATAGGAACCAATTTCTTATAATAAATCTCTCTTTCTCTCTCTCTCTCTCTCTACACACACACACACACACACACACACACACACACACACACACACACACACACACACACACACTCCCCTCATTAGTTTTGTTTCTCTGGAGAACTCTGATTAATACATTCCCTAAGGCATCTAAACTTTAAATACATTTCAAAGGGAAATCCCTTGCACTGAAGGTTATCTTAATATTTGACTAGTTTCAAAATTGGAAATAGGGAAAAGATGAAAATCATGAGGGGGAGTCTAGAGACTTGGGCCAATAATTTGTGTAACGGGGAGGTTTTATGGCAAATGAAGAGCTATTCCGAAGCTCCCTTATAGTTATAATCGGCTCAGTTGTGCATGTGCATGTGTGTGTATGTTGTTCCTCAGAACTTCTGTCACAGTCATAAGGAAAATTTGTAATGTTCAAGAATCATAGGATAGAAAGTTATTCTAATTTAATCCTTATTCTATTACATCAAATTCATTTTTATTATATTTAGTTAGAATCTTACGGTCTTCATTTAATTTTAAGATAGCCTTTGTAAGAATGTTTCTGCCCCTCTTCCCTTGCAGAATTAATAACTTTCATTCATTTAGTCATCAGATATTTATTAAATGTCTTTTGTTTCCAGTAAGAGGGGCTTTGTCTTATGTGCAAAATCTTTTAGGGTTTCTAGGTAATGTAGAAAAGGCAGAAACATTTGTATAACTTGGAAGCTTTTATTGAATCATTGGAGCCTATGAGCCTCATGAAAACAATTAGTGTGATGTCTCAAACCTTGCTCAGAGGAGAAATTTCAGGGATTTTACAGAAGTGTTCACTCATTATTACAATACCTTCTTCAAGCCCTTCCAATTTCTGCCAGCACTCCAACATCACCTAAAACTCTTTAGCCACAATAGGAAGATATATTTATTATCAAAAGAAGCAGAAGAATTGCCTCGTGTTTACAGTGTTAAAGATTTTTACCTCCTTACTAGAATTTCTTGATGTTCTAATCTTGTACTTGGTCTTCAGTCCTTGATCAAACTGTTCTCTTATTACTAATTTTTCAATGGTGTCATTAGAAGTGAAACACTGATCAATGCACACTCTTGCATGTGAGAGTGAGCTCCTTGTTTCCAGGTCATAGACGCTGTCATTCTGTTGAAGCAACTGAATTTTCATTGTTGACTTTGATATCTCCACTCCATGGCCTGCAGAGGCCTTTAGCTTCCTGTCAGCTGTGTTCTCTGAAGTGGATCCCTTGATAAGAATAATTGACTGTCAGTGATTCTCACTCCAATACTGTTAGGCTTAGTTTTTAGTTCTCAGAGCAAAAACTTTTATTTGTCCCCGTGAACATTTTATATTATTTAGTACTTGGAAACACTGATTCTGCAATTAAACCAGTGATCTCTTATTCCTTACTAGATGCCATTTTATAATTTGGCAAACATTTTCTTTTCCAGGATATTAATACAAACTAGCCACTGTAGTTCATACTAGCAGTATATATGGCTATCGATCCATTAAATATTTACCACTGAGTGTATGGTTGAATTATTTACAACTTAAACTAAAGATACCACCTCATGTTCCTTCAACTTGCCCCCAAGGCTAAAATAAAGGGCCTGTCCAATGTTTGGCTAAAATTCTAATGCTCTATGTTTACAGAATTATTCTATCAATTCTATTATCTTTGAAAATAAAATATGGCTTTGTGGTGCATTTTTTTAGACCTCAAAAGAGGCCTGTGGCAGTAAGGCCTGGTTGAACTTGGATTGATTCAAACTCAATTTCATGAGTTTAAGTCATTATATGCCACCAGGCATAGCTTGGGTCATTTTTTCCAAATCAGGATCTATAGTATCTTGTATTGAATGGATATTCTTCCTAGATTCTAGCCCTATGGTATCTACACATCTTAATTTTTAGTAATATTGTGAATTTTTTTCTTGTCCTCATTGACTTTATAGTGATCATTTGGGAGCAGCTGCTTTGGTGACACTATTTTGACCCAGAAGTACAAGTCTGTATATTTTTTATGGTGTGGTATCTTATTATATAAAGTTCTGCACAATACAGGAGTCAGATGAATAATGGGTTCAAATATCACATCTAACACTTATTGATAGTATGCTTTGGGCAAGTTACTTATCTCATCTAACCCTCAGTTTCCTCAAATGAAGCTAATATTCATTATAAACTTATAGGATCACTGTGTGTGTGTGTGTGTGTGTGTGTGTGTGTGATTCAGCAGGGTTCCTAATGCATAGAAAGCCCTCAAAATGAGGAGTCCTCAATCCACTATTATGCTTATGCTTATTGTTTTCTAACATAACCATCAGAGTTATCCTTTTGATTCAGAAAAGTAACCTTTACAGTTGCACTTAGAATCTTTCCAGCATGCTTGAATGCAATGCAAAATGTGTGGATTCAGCACTCAGAGTCCTTCTGCATATCCCTGGGCCTTTTGGGAATTGGAAAGAGCCCCAGTTGCATTGCCATGCTGCGTGCTGAGACGCAGTACAAAGTGCTGACTGCACTGGCTATGCTGTCAGACTTCATTCTCGACCATACATCAACTGCGCTGAAGAAAGCATAGATCCTCTTGGTTGAATAGCCTTTGGATATCACTGCACTTTGTCTTCAGTTCTGATGTCATTTCCTAAGCGCAGTTCGCAATTATTCATGCTATAATGGCACCTTATACTCGTAGAACATGTCTATACATTTTTCCCACAGTGCTTTCCCATCGATTATTTTATTTGCTTCACACAACATTGTTTAATAACTTACTATTCATTCATTACAGATGAAAAACCAAGTCTCTGACAAGTTAAATAATATGCTGCAGCTCACATCACCTAATTTTTATTAGAGATATAATGTAAAGTCAGGGCAGCTTCCAAATACCTAGTGTGGTATCTTTCTTCTTCTTGTCCTAGGTCCATTTCGAACCCTTTAAAATGGCAAGGCTAGGCTTTGCTGACCTGCCTTATATTTTTATTCCACTCTACCCATTCCCACCTCATTCCATGTTCTGAATATTTTGATTATTTTCTAATTCCTGGAAACATTTTAGCTCTCTTTCACCTTTTTAGTGTCCATATTAGATGCTATTTCTGTGAGTCTTCCCTGAACATACACTCTGTTAAACCTGGGTTCCATCCTCCTCTCACATGCTCTTGGAATATGACCGTGAGGGCAGGGGCTATGCTTTCCTATTGGGTGTATGTTCAACATTGCTATGGTTAAATGTTTGCGCTCCCTCCAAATTCATACTTTGAAATCCTAACTCCTGAATATGATGGTATTAGAAGGTGAGGCCTTTGGGAGATGCTTAAATTTTAACTGTGGAACCATCATGAATGAGATTAGTGTCTTATAAAAGAGGCTTTAGAGAGATCCCTGGCCTCTTCCGTCTTGTGAGGGCACAGCAAGAATGCAGCAGCCTGCAATCCAGAAGAAGGCTTTCACCAGAATCTGGCCTTGCTGGTGCACTGATCTTAGCCTGAACACTGTATTCAATATGTATTTGTTGAACGAATGAATGTTTTGCTTGTTATTACTTCACCTGCTTTCCATTGCTTTTGGTACTTTCTCCATGCAGAATAGAATCTTGAAGGTAATTAACCCTCAGTGGGGAGTGCAACTGATAAATATGCAAGGCCAAACAGCTAGAAGGTATAAGAACTGCTGTTATGGAGCCCTAAACTTCTATGATTACATAGTGAGCAAAGCCAATGACATTTAGATAGTTCTTTAGAAATCTTATCTTTATTCCCTTCATATTCACAAAGACTATAGATTTGACTATTGAAGCTGTATTCCTGTTGGCTATTCATATTTCAAACATAAAAATTCTTCTTTTCATTTGAGCTCTATTTGAAGTCTATTTGCTGAAGGCCTAATACTGTTCCTGGCCTATAAAATGTATGTGATTAAATATTAGTTAAACAAACAAACAAACAAAAAATAATAGTTTAATAATTACTTTTTTCTTTTCTTAAAATATCTTCACATATTTTAAATTTTTAACCTGCATATCAAACTTGCCTGCCATGATGACATTTCTAAGTGTCTAGTTAGATATTTCATAACACAGATATGTATTTTGTGACATTTATTTCAGGACATCAAAAAGGTAACTACAATAGAATGAAGGGTGGACATTACTATGAGTCACAAATATCTCTTACCTTTTCATGTAATATTAGATATTTTTATATCTGTATGCCCCTAGCAGGAGTGGTATTCAGGTTTGGAGGTCTGGTCAATACACCCTTAGGGGCCCTCTTTGTGAAAAAGAATACAAAATGTTGAAAGTAATTCAGGGCCTTGGGAGAGACCTGGGTGAGATGGCAGTGAGGAGCCTAAAGCTTAAACTTCATGTACTTTCTGGTTCATGTGCTACTGGCCTTTCATTAACCTGAGCCCATTGCCTGTATTGCTAGTTTAGCCTTAAATCCTTTTTTCACTTGAGCATTGACTGATACTCCAATTTTGCATGAGATATTGACTGTGTATCAATTTGATAAGATTAAAAAAATATTTTTCCACAGTGTGTTATCTAGTACTTAGCTTTCATCTTTATTTTTAATTTCTTTTTATTTTTAAATATCTGTTTACTCATTTAAGCTACTTAAGTGTAGATCTGTTGTTATTCTTGAAACATAAGCCCAAATATGTTACATTATATCTGATCTGCAAGTGAATGGAGAGAGAAGGCTCATATTTTGAAGGTCAATAGACTTCCAAAAGCCTCTGTGGTATCTTTTAGAAAATTACTATTTCAGTACAACTAATAGAGCCCATGGTGCCCATGAGCGGACCTGAAGCCGTTGTCTTAAGTGCTTTCACTCAGCACATTGTGTTCCTATGGACATAGAGTTAATAGTTTATATGGAAGAAGTATTTTCTGGAGGAATTTGGCCTGTGTAAGGGGTGGTGGTAATAACTTCTAATGTTTCTGTGTCTATTAAAGCCAGATTATTTATTACAGTAAGGTGACTGGGGACTTATGCCTACCGTGCTCTGGCATAAGTATCGAGCCCTTTTGGCTGCTCAATTTCTTTCCCTCCCAAATGCCTGCCCCCCACCCTACTATCAGTTTTGATATTTGAAAGTACAGTCCAATTCCTTTCTGATTGCTGAATGAAATTCTTTTGGGTAGACTCTTTTCAAGATAATGTAGGGCTGCACCCTTTCACTGAGGTCCTCAGGTCGTCCTCAGCAATCGCTCACATTTGCACCACTTTGGTAGAAATACATAGCTCATGACCACAAAGTCCTGGTTATTGTTCCCCTGAGAAATCATCTGAAAGCTAAAAGGAGAATGGGAAGCATAAATGAAATTTTAAATTTAAATAAACAAACTAGGTGGCATCTGCAACCATGAACATCAATATATAAGGAAGATCAGGCGAATTCAGAAAAGATGAAACAGGTGTAGCAAGAATGCCAAGTATAGTAGATGCTGTGATATGTTGCAGAAATCCCTCTTCAGGACAGAAGGTCCTGTCTGCCCCAGCTCCTGAGAGACTGCTCTCTGCCATCAGTCCTCCATGGACAGTCCTTGATCAGAGTTGGCTGCTTCACCCTAGGTCGGTCATACCCCTTCCTGGGTTAGCTGGCATTCAGTGACTGGTAGATGGGGGAGTATAAAGGCCTGACTCCCGTACTGCAATGTGGGATATCTTTGGTGCTTCATCTGAATTTCAGAGCTCTGTGCATGGTTGGTCAAGTCCTTGTTGTACCTTCACCATAACCTAACTAACTTCTCCCTCTGCCTTCCTTGCATGTACTGATCATGAATTCAAATTTCCTACATGCTATTCTCAGGCTCAGAGTCTTTTGCCTGGGGAACAGTCCATGGTCCAAGTAAACAACATATAAAAGAGAAAAATAGCTGATCTCAATCGTGAGGTGCAACAGTACCAACATCAAAAGCATCTTGGGAAGTTACTCCTCAGGTTTATACACTTTTTTTTTTTTCCAGTTCAGCATTTTAAGGGCCTGTTTCTCTACTGTCTCCTTAAAGTTATTTTCTCTTGGTCTCACTTCCTTCTGCTTCTTCTCTCTTCAGAGTCAGGCATATTAAAATAATTTTTTTATATGCTTCTAGAAGTATTCCTTATTTTGTACTGTAATCTTACTTTTACTCCTCCATTACTTTGGAATAACTTTTTGCAAGATTAGAAAGGCTTGGAAAGACAGAGGATGTTTATCAGTCTGTATCTTTTTTTTATTTTGGCTGCATTTGATATGATTGAATATGCCCTATCTTTTAAAATAAACTTTTATTTAGAAGAATTTTAGATTCACCGTGAAGCTAGTATATGGTTCACACCAATTTTTCTGTTATTATTTTACATTACTATGAAATATTTGTTGTAATTAACAGATAAATACTGATGCGTTATTATTAACCAAAGTCCATACTTTATTCAGATTTTTTTTTTTCAGTTTTTCCTTAATGTCTTTTTTTCTGTTCTAGGAACACAACCAGGATATAACATTTTATTTAGTCATCATGTCTCCTTAGACTCTTCTTGGCTGTAACAGTTTCTTAGACTTTCCTTGTTTTTAAGGACTTTGACAGTTTTGAAGACTTTATGTCAGATGTTTTGTAGAATGTCTATCAATTGTGATTTCTCATGATTAGAGTGGGGTTATGAGTCTTTGGAAGAAAGATCCTGGAGGTAAAGTTCTATTTCATCCTATCGCATCAAGATACATACTAACAATATGACTTATCACTGTTCATGTTGACCTTAATTATCTGGCTGGGCACTGTTTGTAAGGTTTCTCTACTGTAAGTTAACTCTATTTTCTCCCTTCTCCTACTGTACTCTTTGGAAAGGAGACACTCATATCTAAAGAGTGGGGAGTTAAGCTTTGCTTCCTTGAGGGTGGGGTATCTACATAAATGATTTAGAAATCTGCATAGGGACTTTTCTATTTTCTGCCATTTATTTAACTATTAGATCATTTATTTATATCGCTATGAAATCATGGATATTAGTTTTATATTTTAGGTTACAATCCAAATCTACTTTATTTATTTTCTTACTTAAATTTTTCCAGCTTGGCCATTGAGAGATCTTTCAATTTCTTCCTGTATACCTTTGACATGCTCTCATCAATGTGTGTGTGTGTGTGCACATGCGTGTGTGTGTGCATGCGTGCTTGTATGTGTTTAACAAGATCTGGGCTCTAGGTTGCTCTGCACTTATTTGTATAAAACACTATTCTTCTAGTTTTTGTGACAACAAATGTTCCCTCTTTTCTCTTGCCTCTCTGTTTCTTTCTGAATCTCTTTTTGGAACCTTATTTTCCTCCCCTATCTTTAATTACTGGTGTTATTCTTGATGGCTCTTCCCAAGATACTCTTCTGTTGCCAACCAGTGTACACTTCTTGAGTTATTTCTTTTAACTTTCTTTAAGTTGTCCCTTACTTCTCTTTAGTGCATTTTCCATAAAGTGGCTAGAATGAGGCTTTTACATTTCTTTAGGATAAAGTTCAAAATCCTTAAGAGCATGTAAAGGCTTTCATGACCTGACACCAGGGACCTGTCCAAGAATTGTTTCTTGCCATTTCCCTTCTTGCATTTCATATGTGAAAAATGGTGAATTTCTTTCAGTTCCCTGCACAGAGCTGCAGACTTCTCTCATCTCAATATATCTTTTGACATTTCCTTTGAACACTCTTTTCTCCTCATCTTCTTCCTGTTTGCTGGGGAAAAAATTATAAAATTTCCACCAGAAAGCCTTCCTTGTTTCCCAGCACTAATTAGGTCCTCCTCCAGAAATGTGTTTCCCAATCATACTTGGACACTAAGACATTGTGGCCAGTTGGTAATAATTGAAAGTTTGAATGATAACAGATGAATAGGGAGGAAGGAATAACTATAGCTAGAAACTATTACATGGTCAGAAACAGTCTATTGGGTAACATGGGATTCAAAGAAATACAAAAAAGTGTTTGCCTTTGAGAAGCTCACAGAGCTTCCAAAGCAAGATCTACACATATAAACCGAAGATCTCTTCATCTGCACAGACTGCTGGGCTCTGATGAGAGGAACATAAGGGGACAGAGAGGGCAGAGATCTCTGTAGATAATTGTGGTAGGAAACAGCTTTAGGGAAGAGATGAGTCTTAACCTTTGTCTTGAAAGATGACTAAGATTTTAATAGATGAAGCAGGGTGAATGAGAGGAATGTGGACCAAATTTTGGGGGAGCAAAGAGCCTCAAGTTCATTAACAAGACTGGGCTAGGGGCAAGAAAGGACTTGAGTTTGGAAAATATTTCAGTTTAACTATTTCTTTTTAACTCCATGCAACTTGTTCTTATTCCCTAAAGAAATGCCATGAAATCTCAACTTGAACATTACTTCCACATATATAAATAATGTCTCTTATAACTGTTATTTTTCTTTATTTTCGTTCTTCATTAATTAAGAAAGTTAGAGTTGTTGTTCCTTTGGAATGGTAATTTATCTTTCGCATCAAAAAAGCTGACATGTGGAACCCAGGTCTTACTTTTAATGCTCTTTATTAAAACACAACAGAATACTCCTGAATTGATTTTTACAGATTGCTTATCCTTTGCATTTAGATGATAAAATATTTTGTGACAATGATAATTCAAATTTTTGTCTCCACAAAGAGAGATAAAAGTAGGGAACATATTTCATTTCTGTGTGTCCTTAAGCTGTTTCGACTTACTTTTGGGAGAATTGTATTTTTCTTAGGAGCATTGATTGGTTACCTCAATTGTCTATGATGGATTTGATTTCAACTCTCCTGGGAGGGATGATTGCTTAGTCTACTTAAAATTATAAATCACAATGTGGAATGCCTTGTTTTAGTCTTGAGGGTAGCCAATAACTCAGGATTTTGTTGTGGAACATCAGTTAATAACATTGCCACATCTCAAAAGTCTTTTTGGTTAAGATCATTCTTAGGATGTGCTTTTTTTTTTGTGCGTGCTTCATGATAGTCATAAAATTTAGGATTTTATATACTAACATTTTGGCAGAGAAGAAAACGAGTCTGTGTCATTTATTCTTCTGTGAACTTAGATAGGAAGGAAAAAGAAATGTTCAAAGACAAATCATAGGAATGACTTTGTTGGAAGTTATAAAGCTCTAAGTGTCTGGATCATTCTAGAGAATGTATTCACTCATTTCTGCTATAATAAAATAAATTTTATATCAGATTTTTATAACAACCTATTTCAGGACTTATTAAAAGTATATTCATTTACATTTTGTATTTATTTAAATATTGTAAAAATTTACACATTATATCTAGCTATTATGCACTATTTTATATTATAGAAATAATAATACCTATAGAAAATATGGAACTATTACAATCCTAGGAACAAGAATTAAGAAAGAATTGGTAATCTTACAACCAAACTATCAACACAGGTAATGTTTAAATGAGTTATTTTCAGTCTGTTTCTCATGCTTATCTATGTATGTTCTACCTATTTTTTATCTCAAAATCGATAGTTTGTTTTTAGCCCACTTGTGTCTAGTTCTATTTGAGCATATGTTCTACTGTACATATCTAGACAGCCTACAAGACAAATGAATAGGACAAAAATGTCCAGGAATTGAGAAATTACTGAAAGTGTTGACAGGAGATTTGCACTTGTCATAGCAATTATTATATTATGTATAACATCAATAAGCACAGTATATCTGAAAGAATGGGAACAGAGATGTGGAGAGGGAAAAAAATCAACATTAGTGATGCCATAATTTAATAGAATTAATGACCCAACGAGACAAAGGATGCTCATTTGTGCAATATGTTAACATGTTCGAATTTCCTAGAAAAAAAGGTAAGTGAATATAAAGTTACTGGGCTGGCCTAACAGAGGGTAAAATAGGTGATTATGGGAATCACATGAGCTTTGGGCTAATGAGATAGATTATAGTTGGTTTATAGAAAAACTGATAAAACCACTGGCCGCCCTTGACTACAGGCTTTAGGAGAATCGAACTATAATAAGCTGCAAAGTCCCTAGCATGGTTAAGTTTTTCTAAGTCAGGACAGAAAATTAAAAAATGATTACTATAGATGAGAAAAACAAGTTGAAAGTTTATAGCACTGGGATATGGGAACTTCAGACCTTAAGTTCCTTTACTGTTCAAGGGCTAAGCACACTGCAGTTAGGCTCACGGAAGCGTCCTTTGCCAGGCTGGCTTCAGCATGGGAATGAAGAGTGTGTTCATGTGGAAATGGAGGTCTTTCATTCCTTGTCACCTAAACTCCAGCCACCATCACAAAGAAGTGGTTTTTCTTTTTCTTTAGTTTGCTGCATAGAATACATTTTGTTTGCCTTCATAAATTTTAGAAAGCTATGTATTTTATTTTAAAGTTAAATTATGATTATATTTAAATAAACAAATTTAAACTATTTTTCTAACATTATCATATGCGAGAGTGCAATCGTATCTTTTGAATTCCATTTGTTTACAATGAGGACTTTAGCACTCTCCTATTTCTTTAACTGTCTATCTTGATTCCAGATACTTGTTAACTTGGGAATTTAATATTAGATCAATGCTCTTAAATGATTAGTTTTTACATTGCATGAATTTTCTTTTGTGGATATTCTTTAACATTTGCATTCACTTATGAAAGCACACCTTTATTTTTTCATTTCTTAACCTGAAAATTCTGGTATGGTATAGGACTGGGCACACCAAGAGTAGTCTTTGGAAAGAGGTTGGAAAACATCATTGCTGGAAGTCTTCTAGATTTCCCCTAATAATTTGTTCTCCTAACTGGAGAAATGACTATCGCGAATGCTTTTATTTCAGTATTTCAGCTTCCCTAATTGTGGTGTCCGAAAGAATGTGGGAATCACAGATATATATAGGAGGGTAATGTAAAGGGAAGCTGATTTATTTTCGAACGTTCAGTAAATTGAGTTTGGGACTAGTATTTCATTTGCTACAAAAGTACAAAGTGGCAAGCTGATTTCCACGAGCAAATGTTTGCTTCTATCTAAACTCAAGGAACTTTAGCTGCCACAAAGAATATGGTGCCACCCTCATTATCCAGGATTTCACTTTCAGTGTTTTGCTCTGCAAACAAGGTAAATAACTCAAGGTGGATTGTAGTGCTCTTTGTCCTTCTATGAGGGTAGATTATTATATGTGAATGAATTTGAGGAGACTCCAGGGGCCAGTTCTCAGGGAAGAGAGAAACAAAGAGAATTGTTAAAGGTAAAGGTTCTGTCTGTGATACTTTAACAGGTCACAAATATAGTCTATCAGGTCAATTATATTCCTTTTTTATGGAAACCTCAGTCTCCTGTTCTCATATATCTGTGAGAGGACTTCAGTTACAACAAGGCTTTGAGTCTCTTTTTTTTTTTTATTCCTAACTCATGTTTTCCCAAGGAAGTAGGATTGATTTCTTTGATTGCTGAGCCTGACAAATGGAACTGACAGGCTTAACTCAAATGTTTCTGTATTTTTTATTTTTTTGGAACTGTTGCTTATAGCAAACTAATATATTTTTTATTAAAATTATTGGGGTGACATTGGTTAATATAATCAATAAGTTTCATTACCGGAGGGAAGGGGGGAGTGGGGAGGTAGATGTGGATAGAAGGGGTCAAATATTTGGTGACAGAAGGAAATTTAACTTTGGGTGGTGAACACATAGTACTATATATATATATGTGTGTGTGTATATATATATGTGTACACATATATATATACACACACACATATATATATATAGTACTATGTGTTCACCACCCAAAGTTAAATTTCCTTCTGTCACCAAATATTTGACCCCTTCTATCCACATCTACCTCCCCACTCCCCCCTTCCCTCCGGTAACCACTAATCCATGTTCTGTGTCCATGAGTCTCTGCTCGTCATGTTTGTTTGTTGCTTTCAGTTTTATATACTACATATGAATGAAATCAGATGATTGGATAAAGAAGATGTGGTACATATATACTATGGGATATTACTCAGCCATCAGAAAAGATGAAATACTGCCATTTGTGACAACATGGATGGATCTTGAGATAATCATGCTAAGCGAATTAAGTCAGACAGAAAAAGTAAGCTGATATTTTGATGTCTTCCTGTGAATTTCTCAATTACTTAAGAATCTATAATGGGAGGGGTGTGACTAATTTGGCTTCCATTAAACTTTAACATTTGTCTCAGAAACCCAGATCAGAGATGCTACAATTGCCATTTTTAGAAAGGTCTACCTAGAAAATTGTTTTTTGTCTTCTTTGTTTTATAAAGAAGAAGTACTTACTGAGCTTACTTGAAAAAAAAAGAGAAAATAGAATGAGATCTGGAAAATCATTAAAGATGGAGAAAGCCCTAAAAACTCGTGTCTCTCTTCCCACTTCTTGCTCACTCTTCACTTTTAGTTTCTATCTTCTCTATGCTCCTCTTTTCATTGAACAGCTTCCTATGTTTACTCATATTTTCTACTCAATTGTAACTTACGCTTGAGCATAGCATCAGCTGGTCTGACTGATTACATGCTTATCCCTAGAGCTACTGATCCTCGGCCAACACTATGGAATGTTTTAACTAAAACTATCTGATGTTCTGTGATCACGTATCCATGAGAAGGATATGCCAGCCTGTCAGCTTTGTTTAGTACTAATAATTGGATTTATGATTTGGGTCAGGGGCATTTCAGTGGTTAAGTGTGTCCAGATAGCTCATTATTAGAGATCTGTTCCATGAGTTGACTTTGAGCTTCTTGGTGCTGAGGTACTTTGCATGAAGTGATAATCTAGGACATGAGAGTAGAGTGAGTTCTGTGTGGCTCAATCCAAACAAAAGAAGGCAAAGCAGCCTGTGACTGAGCTCTGCTGGCCCCTCTCAATGTACATTCTTCACTTGCTGTTGCCAATCTGTACTTTTTGCCGGTAATAAAGCTGTTGTGTAAATATAAACCCTTGGGTCCAGTGAGTCCTTTCAGCAATCAAACACTTAAGGTGATTAATATGCAATTAACACAGCTTGCCATGGCACAAAACTCTCATTCACAGCATCTTTCACTTAACTTCCTATCGCTAATGGACCCAAGTATTTCTTGGCTCAGATTTACAAGGCATCATGATTGGCCCAAATCATTCCTTTTTGTTACATTGCATAGACCATCATATTTTTTTCCTTTTTCTTTGTTTTATTTTACGTATTTATTTATTTTAAATCAGACTGTGCATTGGCTGCCCTTGGGCCCAATCTAGTCTCTGATCAATCACTTGTGCCCAAGAATCCAAAGTCATGCCTTGCAAAGCATGACCTCTTAAAGAAGCAGGAATTCTGAACCAGGTAGTTTCACTTTGTTTAGACGTGTAGTGCTAGAAGTGTTCAGAGGCTGAGCTATGCAGTTCAAATATCTGTTCGTATATACATCTAACGTCAGCTGCCTACTTGCTTAGCCTGCATCTGCAGGCTCATTCTACTCTGAGTTCCCAGCATCTAGCCTGGTTCCTGGTTAGATAAATGCTTATCAAATGAGTGAGTATTTTCAGACTACACTGGGCAGAGGCTAACGACAGGTTGATCAAATGGGCTCATGGTGAAGACCAGATAGTCTAAGATGAGAGACAGAGGTGGTTTGAGTTCATCGGTGATTAGTTTAGCCTATTGGCTAATTCCACCTGAGAATTTGAAAATAAGTCTGGGCATGGGCAGGGCATAAACAATAGAGAAATATGATCATGAGTGAAGTCAAGAACTTCTCTGAGAATTATGAAGTCTTGGGAGGACAGTGACTTGTTCATTGTTTCAAGTAACGAGAGTGGAAGTGCTGTGACCAGGGAGTGCTTGATAGCCAGGAAACCCATGTAGATGCTGAGACTAGTTACCAAAATAAGAAATAAAACCCAAAAGGTTAAAATAGCTAAACTCAAAGAAGCATTTACTATGTGTCAGGTACTGTTCTAAGAGCTCTCTTATATGAACTCCTTTAATATACAAAACAGCCACTTGGGATTGGTGTTTCTTCTTTTATATTCCTCATTTTTAAAAATGAGGAAACTGAGACAGAAAGGATAGAAACTTGTCCAAAGTCATGTAACCAGTAAGCGGCAGAGTGAGGGCTAGACCTAGGAGAGTTTGGTATCAGAGCCTGTGTTGTTGTTACCTGAGACTCTCTTAATTAAAACTTCTGAGATGAGTTTCACTAACACATGTTTTGATAAAAGAATGGCTCAAGACTTTTTGGTCTTAAAGGGCTCCTGTCCTTTGGGTGGGGGTGTGGCAATAAAAACTTGCTTTTGAGACCACAGTAGACCTGATTGACTTTTACAGTCACCTTATCTGTTACTCACAAAATCTAGCTATGCTATTCTGTTGAACCATCTATTGCATTTTCAGTCTGTCCTCCAAAATCTCATTATACTTGCATTGTGCCAAGGTAGAGAAAACATTATATAAATTGAATATTATTGATTTAATTCTTTTCTCTTGTAACTCATATGGCTGTTTCTGTCAACAATCCTAAGTCATAAGGTTTCACATTACCTTGAAGTGAGTATATTTTTTTCAAGATCAGTCATATGTTTTCGTTAGTATCAGATTAGACTGATTGATTCCCTAATTTTCTCAATGACAGAGCTGATATCAGGAGGAACCTGAACTCTTGAGCCCATTCGACTTCATTTGACAAAACCAAAGCTCAACATAGCTTTCTTGTGAAGTTCAGTACTTTTACTAATAAGAAAATGGGCTGCCTTATTTTCCAGTTTTGTATTTCTCTTATGACGGGATGACAACTTCAGATCAACTTTACCTGATCAACATAATAATAACTGGCCAATCATATAATTATGTAAGGCCTACACTGCACTAGGTGTTCCCCCAATTTCCCAAATACTAGTACTTTGAGGTAAGTTTTAATAGCTGTCTTTTGTAGATGATAAAACAACCTTAGAGTGTCACCTACCCAAGGTCACGCAAGGATTAAATGATAAAGCTGAGATGTGTTCTCAGGTACGGATGACTTTAAATCTCGTGATCTTAACTATTAACTGCTTTATCATCTACTTAATTATTGATGCTGCAATAGCTTATAATAACAAGACATACAAAAGCTAAAATGATCGTTTTATTTAGGCTCTAAAAGAGTTTCAGCAGTGGATGGGGCTCATTATATAACTAGAAAGTTCTTGCTCCGCTGCCCTTGGTACTGTGGGTTTAGTATTTGTGTTATAGTGCAGTCATTATGTGGGGAAGCTTGCCAAAGCCATTTGCTGAAACCACAGAGATACTATCAGTGTGAAACACTCAAATATTTACAATTTATTTTCTTCTTTTCCTTGGATAAAATGTTGTCATAAAACATCAAAATGTCCTTCTAAAGATAGAAAATAACCCCAAAGAGGGATAAGTGGATGTATTATAGCCATAAACACCTCAAGCCTAATCCAGAAGATGAGTGATAAATAACACCATCCTCTCCTTTGAGGTCTGAAAGAGTTAATTGGTTTTCAAACAGGGAAGCGCTTACTCCTATAGAGCAGAGAGATTAGATGACAGCGGATTTCAGAAGGTTTTATGCTTGAAATACTTGAACACAATGGAATTTTATCTTCCTCTTACAAAATGTAGTTTTATTTTTTTCTCTTCTTTATTTCTCTCCTTAAACATGAATGATAGGCTATTAAAGGTTTTCTTTGGGGAAAAATATTTTTGACTTGCATTGCTGTGGAAACTTGATTTAATCAACAAAATGCCAAGTTAATAACTACTCTCATTTCCTTGTCATATAAAATAAGAGGAATACATTCAAAAAAGTGAGACATTATAAAAAAATGATTCTAGATCCTTTTTTTGGGAATGTTGACATCTTTAATAATGTATAAAGTATCTCCAATTGGTGGCAAGGATCGAGCACATGGCTGTGTTCATGTTTTCTAGGTAGGTATTTTATGCAATCTGCTTCTCAAATATTCCCCCACCCTTTGATTTATTTAATTACCTAGCTAGATTGTCATTTCTCTAGATTAAGAATTTATTACTCTAGAATTTGAAATCACGATTTTGAAGATATGCACTCCCATGTTCATTGTAGTATTATTTACAATAGCCAAGGTATGTAAGCAACATAAATGATCATCCCATTGAGGGATGAATGGATAAAGAAAATGTGGCATATACTTACAAAGGGATATTATTCAGCCTTAAATAAAGAAGAATATCCTGCCCTTTGTGACAACATGGGTGGCTCTGGAGGACATTATGTTAAGTGAAATAAAACCCAAATAGAAAGACATATACTATATGAACTTATTTATCTGTGGTATCTAAAATAGTCAAACTCAAAAGCAGAGAACATAATGGTTGTTGCCATGGACTAGAAGGAGGGGATGGTTAAGGGTATAAAGTTTCAGTTATGTAAGGTAAATAAGTTCTGAAAATCTACTGTATGTCATAGTATAGGTTGCTAACACTACTGTGTTATATTGGTAAAATTTGTTAAGGAGATATATATTACATTGATTGCTCTAACTGCACACACAAAAATGAATGGGAATAATAATTAAGAGAGTGGGAGGAAACTTTTTGAGATGATGGATGGGTATGTTTATGGCCTTGATGGTGGTGGTGGTGGTTTCAAGGGTGTATATATATTCTCAAATTCATTGAGTTGTATCCATGAAATATGTATAGCTTTTTCAAGTCAATCATACACCCATAAAGCAAATTTAAAAAGGAATTTGTTGCTTTTGTAAAAACATAGCTCTCTCTGAGAAGTTATGAAATGTCTTAATCTTGAAAAGTATGCAATTTAGTATGAATTTACTTAGGATTTGGTAGACAATACCTGAGGCTTCTTATAGCACAGTGTAAAACAGTGCTCAGTTAATACTTGCTGAAGAAATGAATGTAAGGAGGTTGATGCCCAAGCAGATAATCTGAGAAAAGGCAAAACAAAAAAGCCACTGGAGGGCTCTGTCTGGTTGAAATGTTGCCTGAGTCTAATTCTACTTCTTACAACCAGTCTAAAGATGCAGCTCTCTTAGCATCTAAGAGAAACAGATAGGACTAAACCCAGACAACATTTCAATTAGATAAGGACAGACTAAATACAGGGAGCTAAGGACACAGTCAAAGTTATGGAAAGTGTGACCCCAGACCTCCAAATTATAAATTAGAATACTTCCTTCCTTCACACCAGATCAGTTAAAAAAGCAAGGACAACCGTTCTAGACTAATAGGGGTCAAGACTATTTCAGTAGGGGAGAAAGATTTAACACAGTGCTGCTGAAACAAAAAGGTGGGAGGATTTTTAAATGCTGGGACAAGCTAATGGAAAAGTACTGAAGGACATAAATGGGGAGGTTGGTCAACATTATTAGGCCGTCTGTGTTTGTTAATTGTCCCTCATCAAAGTTCAGCTCCCGCCCTCCTTCATAAAATGGGAGGTAGGGGCCCTGTCCTTCTTGATAATTATAGTTATTTCGAAAAAATGCCTACCAGAATCTCGAGAAAGACATTACCTGGATTGTAGGAGATATATATCTCAAAGAGGCAAGATAAAGTATTTATAAGTTTTCTAAAGTAAATGCTCTAAGAAAAGGGAGGTCAAGGGCTCATAGTCAGGAAGAGCCTGAAGTTTAGTCAAGCTGAGAGGAACTTTAAGGTCGTCTTGGTTTACTTCCTTCTTTCTTTCCTTCCTTCCTTCCTCCCTCCTTTCTTCCCTCCCTCCCTTCCTTTCCTTCTCTCTTTAAATTTTTTTTGAATTGGAAAACTATTTAAAATATCTATTATGTAAGAAAGGGAAATTTTATTAATAAACCGGAGAGGAATGGGCACCATGTTGGGTCTTCAGATAGTGTTGGCTTTTGACTTTCCATTCTCTTTCATTGCCTAGTAAGATATATCTTTGTTTCCAGTAGACATGGCCTTCGAGATGCCATGTTGTGCTACTATGGGACCTGTGACTGAGCAAATGTGTTAACTCACTATAACTAAGCATAATAAATTTGTTTTACATGAGAAAAATTATAAAGCAGTCTTTTTCCGCTCTTCTTTTCTCACTACCACCAACCAGCCTTAAGCAACACACATTTACGCATTGCCACTTCCTCCCTCTGTCTTGAAAAGTACAGAGTGTCTCTAATTCAATCTGGACAAATTCTCCTACCTTGGTATCGACAAGTTTTACCTTGGAGCTAACAGAGCAGTTCTCTTATTTGGTAATCACAATTCATTCTTATGCTGCTGCTACTGTTTGTAAGCAGTCTTTGAAATAATAAACAAGTATGAATGGCAAAAATTTAAGAATTGAAATCAAAGTGTGTCTATGCATGTGTATGAGAGAGAGAGAGAGGGAGAGAGGGAACGTGTGAGAGAGAGCAGGCTTGGGCTGCTTGTATGCATACTAAAGGATAAATAAGAGGAAAGACAAAAACACAAATCAGTAACTGAGTCTTATTCGGTCCTTAGAAGTAGAAATCAAACCACAGGTACAGTACCAAGCTATATTTTTCTGGCTCTTTTCCCCATCAAATACTGCTGAAACCTTCGAAGATATCCTCCAGTCCTCTCTAAGAGACAACTTAGCTTCTTTGCTTTCTTTGTCTTATCTTGACTCCTGCTGTTGTCGAATCTATGTGTACTAGGCATCCCAGTGTGGCCGCCATCTCTTTTCTCCCAGAAGCTGGGTTCCATCCTGGCTGGAGCTGAGGCACTTCAACCATCAGTGTATCAAAGCTGAGAACCACAAGGCTCCCTGCAGAAGACTGAATCCCCGGTGCCAGTGTACCAGTTTATATTAGTACTTCCTCATGCTTATTTCCTCTGAAGATACTCTATATTAATTCACTCTTTTTGGAGTTGTAGCTTTTTTCTTTACAGAACCGGATCCTAGCCCATGGGGCTGGACCAGAGTATAAATCTGAGTGACACATTCCATGCTGTCATCATAATTACCTTTCTCCTCAAGAAACTCATAGGGAACTCTTTCACGAGTATGACTTTTTTATTAGGAGTCTTCTGCATCCTTCATGCGAATATATTCCTAGTAGAGATTCCAGCAACGATCCTTCAGATATTACCAGCATGGATTTGGTTAATACTCAAGAATCCAAGTATATACAAATCCTAATTATTTTTTTCTGTAGCCAGGTCAACAGAGACAAGGCTCTACACCTCTCTACCCTCATGTTGATGCAAAGACCACATAAAGCAGTTATTACTAATGATGAGATTCACAATGGGGCAGGAAGGGAGCAGGCTCATGTGATTAAATTTTACTGTTTCTAGTGTGTGCAGTGTCTCTCGAGGGCATAGGGAGCAGAAGAAAGATTGAGAATACCTGTTCTAATGAGTCTGTTGCTGAAACTTTAGAATCTTTCAAAGTGACTTCATCATTAAATATCACAATAAATTCTTCGGAACAGAAAAAAGCTTGAGTAGTAGCAAATTTATAATCAAATACTAATAGTAAAATGGCAATAAAGAATATCCACTTTCCTGGAAGTTTATTTTGGTAGAAGGACATAGCAAATAGAAAACACAGTTACGTTTGTATTGCTGACAGAGTGTTCTCCTTTCTTTTTTTTTAATATTTAAATAAATCATGATCTCCTAGCCTGTATGCTGATATAATTACGTGTCAAGATTCTTTCTGCCAGAGATGTTATATTAGTTTCCTATTATTGCTGAAACAAATTACTACAAACTTAATGGCTCGAAACAACAAAAATTTATTATTTTAGAGTTTTGGAGGTCAGAAGTCTGAAATGGAATAACAGGGTTCCTTCTGGAGGCATTAGGGTAAAATCTACTCTGCCTTTTCCAGTTTCTGGAGGATGCTGGAGTTCTTTGGCTCACGGTGCCACATCACTGCAGCCTATTTCAGTCATCACTTTTCCTTCTCTGAGTTTGATCTTCGAGCCTCCCTCTTATAAGGACCCTCATGACTACATCGGGCTCACCAGAAAATTCAGGATAATCTCCTGATTTTAAGATCCTTATCTTAATCACATCTGCAAAGTCTCTTTGCCATCTACAATAACATATCCACAGGTTCTGGAGATTAGAACCTGAACATTTTTTTTAAGAGGGTGGGGAGCTTTTTTTTGCCTACACCAGACCTAAGACTCAGCTGAAGCCAGGATCAACCACTAATGGAATTTCTGGGCTAATATAACTGAGAAATCCAAAGAAAAGTTTATCTTGAGCAGGAATTCGAAATATCTTACAGGTCCAGTTTTTGTTCTGTCTCTTACTTCATCATTTTTAGACTCAGCCTCAAGGAAGGGTGACAGAGGCATCAGCTCTAGGCCACCTTGCCTCCGTTTAAGTCCAATGAGAAAAGTGACTCTTCTCCCCAGATTCCCAACCACCTTATCATGTTTCTTTAGCTCTGACTCCCTCTCTCTGAACCAGTCGTTGTGTCCATATGAATGTTTTGTATTTCTTGTCCTTAGCTGCCTCATCTTTCATTTTCATTTTCATTTTATTTATTTATTTATTTTTTTGTTTAGTTTCAAATATACATTGGTTAGACATCTATATAGTTCATAAAACAATCCCCCCCAATTACTCTCTCCCTCCCTTGACCCTCCACCTAGCCAACATATTAGTGCTAACTGCATTCCTAATGCCGTGCTCCCCATCCCGTGACCATTCATCAGCTACTAATGTGTACTTCCTTAGCCCTTCACTCCTTTCTCCCAGCCTCCCAAATCCCCTCCCCTCTGTTTGACACCAAATTGTCCACTATATTTGTGAGTCTGTTTTTGATTAGTTTGTTCTTTTTATTCCTTAGATTCCTCATATAAGTGAAATCATATAGTGTTCATCTTTCTCTGACTTAAATACCTTCTAGGTCCAACAAACCAGTATCTTTTTCCATCCCCTTTCTTTTAGTCTGTGTGTGTCCTTTAATCTGAATTGAGTCTTTTCTAGGTAGCATATGTAGGGGTCTTGTTTTCTTATCTTTTCAGCCACTCTATCTTTTGGTTGGAGCACTTAATTCTTTTCCATTTAAGGTATTTATTGATAGAAATGTAGTTGTTACCATTCTTTAAGAGGAGTATAATATTCAGGGTCGGCTCTCCATGCACAAGGGAACACAACATTAAATAGCAAATAGGAAACTTCATGACGAGTCGAGAGAGACCACTGAAGAAAGAAAATATATTTTTGTATGCTTCTTCAACAAAGGGCTCTGAATTTCCACTTTGCACTGGGCTTCACAAATTATGTAGCCAGCCCAGATAGTATTTATAGGGTTTTTGTGAAGATTAAATTAGTTAATAGAAATAAAACATTGAGAATATTGTTTGGCACTTAGTAAGCACTCAGTAAATACTAGTGCTCAGTAAATACTAATTGTTATTACCATAAAGCATCCGTCTTTTTAAAGCAAACGTCTCATTGGCTTTTTCTCAGACCTCACTTGTCAGCATTAATTAGGCTGATTTGTTTTCCTCAGGTCACTTTAAATAAAGGAACTCATTATAAATCTGAGAGAGGGGGTTTTGATTGCAAAAGGAATTTCATTTTTTTCTTCATATCCGACCGTCAGGCTAGCTGTTTTAGTTCAGGCTACCAATGGGAAACTACTTAATGAAGTTGCTTATGGTTTAATGATTTGTCTGGCATAAATTATTTGTCTTAATGTCTTTCCTGGGGCATTTTCAAATTGTTTCAGAGAATAAGCAGTAAAAAAGAAAAAAACTACAGTGTGCTTCCATATTTCCAAAACACCTGGTGAGAAATAATCTGCTTCCTCAATTGTGGTTCCATCATTTATTTAATTTTGACTCCCTTCCCAGCTAGACTCTTCAGTGCTTATTTACTTACTGCATATATGCTAAAGATCCCAATAATTGCACATCCAGCACACGATTGATTTTACTCAGAATCCTCATTACACCTCTCAAAGTTCTAGTAATGAAAAAGTTAGAATGAGCTTTAGTAAGCTTTAGGGCGTCAAGCCTTCTCAGGGAAATACTTTAACCATTTAAGGAAATCTGTTGAAGTGAATGATGCACAAACACAGTGTGATTATCAAGAGTTGGAGGTGAGATAAGATGAGTGCTTTATTGGGACATGGTGAGGTAAGCAGTTAAGCTTTGCATGAAAACATAAAATTGATTTCCTCTTTAGGATATAAATCACTAATTTTCCTTATGATATCTGTTGAGTTCTGGGATTTGTCATACTTGAACCAAAGCATAAATTAGTATTTTCTTCTCCATACATTTTGTGGCAGGTCATTGACTGGGTGACCAGTGTAATATCATACTTGTAATATTTCACATTATACTGGTAACTATGCTATGATTATTTTCAAAGGGAATGTTTTTCAATTAGTTTTTTGACTATATTATGCGTTCTGATTGTCTTATTTTGCATGTCGTTGATTTTTAAATTGCTCTTCAGGTTTTATTCAAGTATGCTGTATTCCTGACTAAGTTTTGAGGTTTTCCCAGCCAAACACAAATGTCATGTATGCATCTATCTACTGTGATAAATATAGCACTAAAGAATGTAGGTTAAGAAGTGTTTCATTGAAAACATAAATAGATTTTTATATAACATTAGTCAGGTATTCAATCATTCCTGAATGAAGGAAATAGAATGAACCCTATAGAATATGCCTGGCATATCCTATTGAATTAGAACTCATTACTTTCCTAAAAGCCTCTAATTTTTTCAACAATGTATTTTTCATATTCTCTGACAAGTAATGAGCTCTACCGCTCACAAAATAAAAACATTGAAAGTCTCTCATTTTATCCTTTAGAAAATAAATTTCTAAGTACCAATAACACTAATACATTATAAAGAAGCCTAAGGCTCCTCCGAGAAGTTCTTTGCTCATTATTTTTTTCCCCTTAAAACTCATTCTGGGATCCAAAAAGGACTGTTTTCAAAGAAGAAAAGTATTTTTTGTTGTTGTTTATTTTGACAGTACAGCAGAGTGATTAAGGACGCCTAATTTTGGAGCCAGGCAGACGTGGTTCATATGCTGATTCTGATTCTACCAGCTGTGAAAGAGAGCAAGTTATTTAATCTCTCTGTCTCAGTCTGTCAACTACAAATAATTACAATGATTGCATTTCGTGTGTGTGTGTTTGTATTAATGAAATAAAGAAGGTAGTACCTATAGCACAACCCTAGTAATTATTACTAGTTTTGCCCCATCACAGGGAGGAGTGCATTGAGTTCAGAACTGTATTTTATAAAGAAAGATGAAAACATGATACAACTTCAGTTCATGATTTTACAAAAGCCAAAATGTGAAATTAGCAATAAGTCACAGAAAGTACCTTATGTTGTCTTCTAAAAAATAGTTGAAATTACTGGGAAAGGTCTCAGGTAAAAGCATTTAACTTCTTAGGGTGTGTGTGGATCCTTGGCCAATCATTTCACCATTCGTCTTCAATTTAAAATGTGTGTGTGTGTGTGTGTGTGTGTGTGTGTGTGTGTGTGTTTCTCTCCAAGGCTGGAAAGAAGAAGTGGACATGTTCTCTGTGATGCTTGGAAAGCCCTTTCTGAACATCTTTTCCAATTTAGTCACTGGTTCTCTCTGTCAATCACCCTACCTTTCTAATCCAGATTACTGTAGGCAGGAGATGCTCCTAGACCTTTAGCCTTCCTACCTTTGTGCGGAAAAGAGATTTTTTGATATGCATGTTTGGGCATTAGGTAAGGGGCTTTGTGGGGTAAGTGCTCTCTGTTAATGGACAGATTATTTGCTGAGTGGATCTCTTTGCTAAGACTGAATAAGGGTATTAGTAGTTACTGTCCTTTGTCAGTTCCTCCAACAGGGCCAGACTACCAAAGGTTTGCCCAGGAAGGAGAGTTTTAGGGGAGTCTCAGTGCTAAAGCTATGAGAATGTTCCCCATGTTAGTTTTTACTTCATTCTCCATGGTTCATCAATGTGAATCTGGTATTTTTTTTCCCCTTTAGCATTTGATTAGTGAAAACCTGTTTCTCCTCTTTGTCAAGTTCCAGGAAACCACTCGAGATATTTTTAGAATGGAAAAGCATTGATGTTATATGAAAGTTGTCCAACTTCCTTTCATTCCTTTTTCACATGTGTGAATATAAGAGTTATTGTCCATTATATTTTACACATCCTGTATTCCATTCTTTTAGCCATGTGACAGTTCTCTTTGAAATATAAATATGGAAAATAATATATTTACCTTCCAACTTCAAATTGATTGTATCAGTTAAGTTCTTACTAAAATGATTTCTGACAATCTTTTCTTCTACCTTCATTTAGCCTCTTGCTGTACCTATTGATGAAACCAAAAATATTTTCATGGCTTTCTTCTTCAAATTCACTGTGATTTGGATGAATTCTGTTTTCAGTTCCTTCCTTTTCCTACTTGGTTATTGTCCTTGAGATAGTTTATAACTTCCAATCCTTTCTTTTTCTCACATGGAGTCTTCTTAACATTATTATTATTATTATTAAATTATTATTATTAATATTACTATCTCACTTATTATTTTCTGCCTCCTTAGGCTATTTTTGTTCCTATCTCCTGCTCTTTTATCACTGGTAACTCCACTATTGAACTCCTTTCTCCCTCATTTTTACCTTTGACTGTCTTTAGCATTTCCCTGCAAACATCTCAATGACCAGAGTAGTGGCAGGTACAAGTAAAATGACTTTAGGTAGCTGATTTGTCTTCCTTTCCACTTGCAGAAAGTACTTTGGTTTATTTTTAATTATAAAACATCAATGATCACTGTAAAAATTTCAGGAAATACATAAATACATGAAAAAAAAATCAGATAGTATTCCATCCATCAGAGAGAATAATAATCTATTGAATTAGAGATGACAGTAGATCCTCATATAATGTCATTTTGTCCAATGCCGCTTTGTTATAATGCTAATGAGATGCCCCAGGAACGTTTTTATCAATTAGACTATGGTAAAATTAGTTTTCTTATACAATGTTTTGCTTAGTCACAGAACCTGTCAATAATGCTGTGGAGGAAGAAAACTATTTCCTTTCCCCCACTTTTAGGTCTTCTGGCTGGCCTAAGAATTAAATGACATGAGGTAGATTAACAGGAGAAAATAACTAAATTTAATTACAAGTGGACAAATGAAGTTTCCATAAGACTATGGGACCTGAGGACAAATGGGGCAGTTGAGGCTTATATGCCATATTGAGCTAAGGAGAAAGGTGGGTAGTGGGTTAAGACTTCAAAGAAGAGGTAGGTAATTCACATGGAGATGAAAAAGCAAATGTTTGGTAAATCAATGATTGCTGGGCCATCTTTAACAATGGGACACAAAGAGGAGTTTGATCAAAGGGGCCTTGCTAGGTTCCTCTCTATAACATCTAGTTCATATTAAAATATCGTTATTAATATCTCCCTCCCTGTAGTAGGTCCTCTACCTAAATTCTTTTAGGCAGTTAAGGAAGAGGTCCAAGTTTCTTTCTGAGTCTTGTGTTTCTTTAAAAAAAAAAAAAAAAAAGCTGAAAATAATCAATATCCCAAAAAAGGCATATTTTGTGGTGGCAAACTCCGGTCCCCCTCAACATTAAGGGAAGACTTATTGTACTAGATAATTCTGAGACTGGCAAATAGTGAGCACTTAATAAATTTTTATTGTTAATATTATTTTTGCTTTTAAATAGTAAAAATAAAATTTTATTCTAGAAAACTTTTAAATTTTTTAATGTTTTAAGCTAATAAAAGACGGTAGATCATTTTTATTTTCATGATGTATCCTTTGCTGATAATGATCATATAGTCAAATCACTAAGTTCATGGTTTTTATAGAAAGAATGCCCTGTATTATTATTTTACATGTTCAGTACATTTGGCTTTTTCAATAATAATAATGACTTTGCTTGATTATTCGAAGTAATGTCTGGCTGTTATTATGCTAAAGCTAAAGATTTGCGAGAACTCTGGCCAGATAGATCGATTATTATTATTTCTAACCTCAATAATTTTTTTCAAATTAGGAAAATGTAAATTTATCCTTCATGTAGCAATGCATCTTCTCTAAGCAAAATGCTAATATCAACGACTGATATTTTTAGGGCTCACTTGCCCAAATTTTTTTGCTTTATACCTTAGAAATAATTTTTTTTTCTGAGAAGCCAGATAAATATTTTCAGCTTTGTGGCCCACATGTTTTCTGTCACAACTACTTAACTCTGCTGCTGTACGGTGAAAGTAGCCATACACAACACCTAAACAATGGATTTGGTTGTGTTCTTATGAAACTTAATTTTTCAAAAGCAGAAGTTGGGCAGATTTCTTCTGCAAGCACATGGCTAGAGAAACCTAGTACCATCTTAATTTTGTTCAATTATAAGTACTATTTAATGAGCACTTCTTACATACCAGGTATTGTGTTAAGGTGCTTCACTATGCTATAAACTTGAACTTTCATGGCAACTCTACTAAGTAAATATTATTATTATACTTTTATAATTAAGGAACAGAAGCACCAAAGCCTTAGGAAATTAACTTGCTGAAGTTACACAGTAAGTGACAGGGCTAGCCTTCTATCCAATCTTCTAACCCAAGACTATTTCACTCCAAAGCCTGGATCCCATTCTACGATCTTAATGAAGACTTTAGTCCTTCATTACTAACATGATTACTCACTGAATCTGTTACCAGTTCCGAGGGGATCTGAATGCTTAAATAATTTAACATTTAAAGTGAGGGATTGATGTTCTCGCTAACGTATAATTTTAGCAGTAGTATCTAGTGAAAGAGTGGAATTTCTTTCTTGCTTTATTAGAACCATATTATGGAAGCTGAGACCTAGATTGATAGACAGTTTAGTCTCTCTCTCCACATATTTATAAAATATCTCTGAATGATGAGAATGATGAATGAATTTTCTTTTTGGAAATTATTTTCTGGGTTTTCCAAACATCAAACTTAAGATATTATCAAAAAAGCTAGAATGAGACAGAGTTTGTAGCACACCTGGATCCAGTGAAAGAATAAGGTAAAGTATTTATAAATTAAAGGTAACTAAATTTAGTTCACATGAAGTTAGTCTTAGGAAACTATTCGTCTTCTTGAGGTGAGGAAAGGCAGTGGGAAGAACATAGTTATTTTGATCTCTGGCTCCATCAGAAACTAGCAATATGGACAAGGGAGGCTTTCTTAGTTGGCTTGAATCTCAATAGCCCTAGGTGTGAAATAAGGTTAATAACAGCCTTACAGGATTTTAATGAAGATGAAATGTAGAAAGTGTTATGTTAACAGAGGTATTACGCAAATGTTTATGTAACCCAGATGTCCCTAAATCTTCCAGCTTGCTAGAATCACCTTCTTATAAAATTTAAATAAAATGGCTCAAACTCTGTCTCACATACGAAAGGCCACTCACTTCTATCTTAGCGTTGCAAGGTTTTATTTGATGTTGCTGTTGTTGTGATAAAGTTTATGTTTCTCTTTGTTACTTTTTGCACTCTATTATTTCCCCTTTGTGCTTTTTTATCATTTTAGTGTAGTCTATTCCATATCTCTTGTTGCTGTTTCCATTTCTTTGCTCCATTTAAAACTATATGGAAACAGCTCAAGTTGTGTACATAATATTTTACTGAAGAAACAGTGACCTTGGGTGTGTCTCTCCCTCCACCTCCCTCTCCTACCTGCCAGCTTTTATCAAAGGGAAACATGGCAGAGTGAGAGACATCCTCAGATCTCTCCCCTTTAAACAACAATAAGCTGAACTTCTAAAACTCAACAAAATACACCTAAACTGCACACCAGAATGTTTAAGCGTGGAATCTGTGCATAAGAGCTACCACAGGTCAGAAGCCCCGGGGTTGGGCAGCGGATTGGGAGGAATAAAGAAGCTGCCTCTTGCAGTCTCCAGAGCTCCCTGAGGAAGAGGGGGAGGGTGAAGGAGCGGTGACTTACCTAAACAGCCCTGCCTGGAAGTGCACCAAGAAGACATAACACTTATTAATATCTATGCTCCCAATCAGGGAGCCCCAAAATATGTAAAACAATTACTAACAGAACTAAAGGGAGAAACAGATCAAAACATTATCATAGTAGGGGACCTAAACACCCCACTGTTGGATATGGACAGTTCATCTAAACAGAAAATCAATAAGAAAATAACATTCTTAAATGACACATTAGACCAACTGGACATAATTGACATTTACAGAACCTTCCATCCCGATATAGCTGCTTATACATTTTTTTCTAGTGCAAATGGAACATTCTCAAGAATCAACCACATACTGGGACACAGAGATAGTCTCAACAAATATAAGAGGGTTGAAATCATACCAACCATATTCTGTGATCATAATGCTTTGAAAGTAGAATCAACTGAAAAAAAAAAAAGGCAGGAAGAACCACAAATACATGGAGATTAAACAACATGCTACTGAAGAATAATTGGGTCAGAGAAGAAATAAAAAGGGAGATCAAGAGATACATAGAAATGAATGATAATGGTAATACAACATTTCAAAACTTTTGGGACACAGCAAAAGCAGTCATACGAGGAAAATTCATATCATTACAGGCCTATCTCCAAAAACAAGAACGAGCCCAAATAAACAACCTAACACTTCATCTTAAAAAACTAGAAAAGGAAGAACAAATGAGGCCTAAAGTCAGCAGAAGGAAAGAAATAATCAAAATTGGAGCAGAAAAAAATGAAATTGAAAGCAAAAAAATAGAAAAAATAAATGCAACGAAGAGGTGGTTCTTTGAGAAGGTTAATAAAATTGACAACCCCCCGGCTAGGCTCACTAAAAAAAAAAAAAGAGGAAGGACACAAACAAACAAAATCAGGGATGAAAGAAGGGAAATTATGACTGACATCGTAGAAACACAAAGGATCATAGAAGAATATTATGAAAAATTATATAACACTAAATTTAATAACCTAGAAGAAATGGACCAATACTTAGAAAACTACAACCTTCTTGGACTGAATCAAGAAGAACTGGAAAATCTAAATAGACTGATCAACAGTATGGAAATTGAAACAATCATCAAAAACCTACCAAAAAGTAAGTCCAGGACCAGATGGCTTCACCAGTGAATTCTACCAAACATTGAAAAAATCGAAGAGGAGGCAATACTTCCCACCTCATTTTATGAGGCCAATATTATCCTGATATCAAAATCTGGTAAAGATAACCCAAAAAAGAACACTACAGATCAATCTCTCTCATGAACACAGATGCAAAAAATCTTAAATAAGTTATTTGTGGACAGAATACGACAACATATTAAAAAGATTATATACCATATTCAAGTGGGCTTCATCCCAGCGTCACAAGGATAGTTGACTGGAAATAATTTTACCTAGCATTTTCTTCTTTTTTAAATGTATTCCACACTAAGGTATTTTATAAATCTATAGCTCTATTTGTTAATAAATTTATTTCTGATTTCTACTAATGCATTAAACCTCTAAAGATTTTTTTTTAATTTTTTTTAAGCTTTGGCTGTAAAACTTTAACATTAAAATGATTAATCTGTATGAATTTCCATTTTTATGCCAGAATTTTATTACTTGATTATTCTTACTTGTACATCTCTATTGTAGCATTTATCACATTTCATTTAACTATTATTCTACTTTTCTTTCTTGTCTCCTACAATGTTAGTTCTTTTGGAGCCTTCTCTGTCATGTATGTCAGAAAAAGATGTGAAAAAAATAGTTTCTTTTGCAATTGCAACAGAAAGAAAGAAATACCTGGGAATAAATTTAACAAAACATGAGAAAGACCTATATAATGAAAACTACAAGACCCTATTAAAAGAAATCGAAGAAGATACACAGAAATCGAAAGATATTCTGTGTTCTTGAGTAGGAAGAATCAACATAGTTAAAATGACCATATTACCTAAAGCATTATACAGCTTTGATGTAATCCTCATCAAAATTTCATTGGCATTTTTTAAAGAAATAGAACAAAAAATCATCAGATTTGTATGGAAGCACAAAAGAACCTGAATTGCCAAAGCCATTCTGAGAAAAAAGAACAAGTCTGGAGGCATCACTCTACCTGACTTCAAATTATACTACAAAGCAACTGTAATCAAAACAATATGATATTGGCAGCAAAACAGACATGTGGACCAACGGAACAGAATCAAGAGTACAGAAGTAAACCCATATTTATATGAGAAAATCATTTTCAACAAAAAAGCTAAAAACATGCAGTGGAGAAAGAAAAGCCTCTTCCATAAATGGTGCTGGGAAAACTGGAAAGCCACCTGCAAAAGAATGAAACTAGACTGTTGTCTATCACCACACACTGAAATTAACTCAAAATGGATTAAGGACCTGAATATAAGACCTGAAACAATAAAATGCATAGAAGAAGACATAGGAACTAAACTCAAGGACCTTGGA
>NW_006430723.1:4520595-4556254 GCF_000325575.1 Pteropus alecto | reverse complement strand
CCTTCTCTTAAAAGATATTTGAACATCGATGTTCATAGCAGCATTATTAACGGTGGCCAGGACATGGAAGAAACCAAAGTGTCCTATGATATATGATTGACTAAAGAAGCTGTGGTACATATATACAATGGAATATTACTCAGCCATAAGAAGAGATGAAATACTGCTATTTGCAACAATATGGATGGACCTTGAAATAATCATCCTAAGAGAAATAAACCAGATAGAAAAAGTTGAAAATCACATGATATCACTTATATGTGGGATTTAATCCTAAAAGCAACAAACAAAGAGGACAAACAAACAGAGACTCAATGACATGGACTATAGACTGGTGGTTACCAGTGGATAGAGGGGTAGAGGAGGAGGGGGGAGGTTGGTGGGGTAAAGGGGATCAAATGTAGGGGTAGGGGGAGGGTGAAATGGGTAAAGGGGATCAAATGTATAGTAGCTATAGGAAACTGGACTTTGGGTGATAAACACACAATGGAATATACAGATGTCAAATGATAATGTGCACCTGAAAATTATATAATTGTATTAACCAATGCTACCCCAATAAATTAAAAAAAAACAAAAACAAGCAAACCAGAAATTTATTCCTCATATTTCTGGAGGCTGGAAGTCCAAGATCATGGAGGCAACTTGGTCAGGTAAGTGTTCTCATGTGGTAGAAAGGCCCCAAGTGCCAACTTTTAAATTCTTCCTGCTCCATTCCTGATATTTTTTCTAGGCAGAGCAATTCTGCTTACTCTTGCTGTTTCCTTCCACACCATGCCTAGTGTTGGCCTCACTTTCTGCCTTCAAAACAGCTAATTTTTTCTTAACTACAAGATAGCTGTCCTAGAGAGGAATTTTTGTTCTCTAGCAGGCAAAAGTGACTGTAGTCACAAACTAACTCTCCCTGTTTATCTGTTTTGCAATTTTCTTAAATGGAACCATACATAGGGATTCTTTTGTGTCTGATTTCTTTTCCTTACCATTATGTTCATGAGATTCATTCATTTTGTTGTATGTAGCTCTAATTCATGAATTTTAATTGTTATATATAATTTTATTGCACTATATACCCCTATTTCTCTTTTCTGAGGATGCATATAAAGTTGTTTTCATTATTTTGGTTATCGTGAATAATGTTGCTTTGAACAGCATGTCTATTGTTCATATACATTTGAGAGTAGATATTCTCAGTCTTGTGCCACGTGTTTGTACAACCATTGTAAATACATTGATTCTTCTTGGTCACTTCTCCAAGTTTTTCTCCTCTCTAAAGACCTAAGCTTCAATGTTCTGCCTTTGTGATTTGGGCTTTATAGCTCACATGTTCAATACTAGCATTCAATTCTGTCTTCTTCTAAGAATTGACAGCTCTCAATGACACAGTTTAGTTGGGGCAGCATTCCATTAGACAGTGATATCCAAAGCAACTTGCCTTGATAAATGAGTACATTTAGCTTGTTTGAAGGACTCCATCATTTTACTTTCTAAAACTTATTTCATAAGAAATGGAGAACTATTGTCCTCTTTCATGAATTTGAAATTTTCATTTTATTGTATATCCTCAAGTTATAGAAAACATGCAAAACAGCATTCAGGCCTTGTACTGCATCTTGCTTTCTTGCAGCTAATAAGGCAAAATTCATCCCCTGCATGTGATTGTGAAGAAGGTAGTTAGAGAGAAGGCAACACACTGCCGTAGTCATAACCAGGGCCTGTGATTTAGAGAGTCTGTATTAGAGGGAACCACGGGGAGTCAATTGCCATCTATCTGCCTCATACACATTTTAATTATACCACTAACTTTGGCAGGGAGATGTCATCTAACCCTCTGCTAAGACACATTCTTTGTAAAATTAAAATTGTTCTCCTAGGAGGAGGTCTACGTATAGTGAGATACAAACACAGACACAAGCCCCATTTATTTGAAAGTAACTACTGAAATGAGATGAGTCTGAAGAAGATATATGTATCTTTATTTTTATAATAACCAAAAATTTTAAAAATAAAATCCAGGCTATTTCAAAAAATAAAATAGAAGAAAATTAATATTTGTAGAATGTCTACATGAAAATTACCTTCCCTATCTTCTTCTTAACATTTTTTTATTGAAACCTTTAAATTTTATATTTCGACATGCAACTTTAAAAAATATATTTCAAAGTTGAAAAATACTTGGATGAGATAGGGAAAGTATTAGCTTATATAATTTGGTCTGAATAGGACCTACTCTTAAGGTAGTATTCAAAGAAAGACTTAAAGGAAGCAGGGGAAATAGCCACCAGGCTATCTGTGAGTAAGGAGCTCTAGGCAGAAGAAACAGCAAATGGAAAGAAAGAGCCATAAGAAAAACTGTGCTTAGTTTGTAGCAAGGAGGACACTGGGTGGGTCAGAGAGAGCAAGAAAGTATATGGTCGGATATGGCATTGGGAGATTTAGTGGGGATGTCATGCCTTCATACTGTTAGACTGTGTTCTGAAATCACTGGGAAATTCTGAACGCAGCAATGTATGATCCAAGGTGTTTAAAAGGATCACTCTGATGCAAATAACTTCAGTTTACCTAAATAGGAAGAAAAGCAAAACAAAACAAAACAAGTAAGCAAACAAACAAATAAAACCAGAGGAAAACCCTCTCATAATAGTCATTCATTTCCATTCTCTCCAGCGTTTCTTCCTCTGTCTTCCCACCTATACTTCACAACTGAAATTTCAAACTGATGCGAATTCTTCCAAGCATATTTCAGTCCTAACTGTGTGGAAAATTGGGAGGATTTGAGTAGGAGGTGGTCAGCAGGGAGCAAATATATATCCCATGAAGAACTTCAGTAATAACTAGTACTTCTATATCGAATGTTTGGCTATTACAATTATCTTCAGTTACCAATTGGTCTACCTGGTTAAACAAACTATGTTAGCTGGTTGAAAAGGAGGGCATTTGAGATAGTTGGTGGGAAGCAGAGAGCTGTTTGGTAATTAACGTCAGTTTGCCTTTCCTAATATGGACAAAGAATGAATCTACAAAGAGTCAGGAAGCTGCTTTCCCTATAACTCACAGTTTGGCAAAAACTGTCTGAACCCCCACTTTAAAGATATAAGGGTGATTGAGTGGAGATAAGCCTCCAGAAATGTGAAAAGATTCTGTTGCTTGAAAGATAAGGACTAGACTGAAAAAGCAGAGCAGTTGAGGTGCTCTTTTATCAGTTTTACTTGAAGCTTGGGAAACCCTTTCATCTGTACAATTAATTCTTTCCTCAACTCAGGAATGTTTTGCTCTATTTTATCTTTGTTATTTATTAGTTCTGGTCTTTTCACATACCAGATATGTTGGCTCTTTGGTCTCTCTTCTTCATGATTATGATGTACTCTTTCATGATTTTCATCTCTACTCCCTGGGGAGAACTCTTCAATAGCTCTGAGTATTATAAAAGCTCTTTTGTGGCATCAATTATACCCTTCGCTGATCAAACCATTAATTTTAATTCTTTGATTGTCCTTTGACTTACCTTGTAATCCTTACCTTATTGATCTCCATTTTATTTCCTTTTCATAGTTGTCCTATTGCTTTAGCACTCCAGATGCCCAAGGGAAATGAGTTTTTGGGAAGGCAAAGCCACTGATAATCTCGTTAAAGGAAATCGTGTCTTCACTGTTTCTTCTCTGAGATTGGAGAAATCATCTAGCTAGAAGTTATGGATAATCTGACTGTTAGTTCATGTCCTCTGGGAAACCCCCTCGGATGGATTAGACATGCAAAATATTTATTAGGAAAGATATTTGTGAAGGAGAAATGGAACAATGCTGAAGAAGCTGGAGAAACCCTTCCAACCTTAATCTCAATGCAGTTCTGACCCCACTGTAGGAGAAACAAAAAGAAGGCACGGCTGGGAGAAGTCTCAAACTGCAGCGTAGTTCTAAGTAAGTTTTGGCCAGGGCAATCAGGAGTCCTCAAGCCAAAGTTGGAGCGGTCCCATGTCTCACAGAAATGGACCTACATTGGTATTCCTGTAGCACCTGATCATTGGTTGGGAATAGTTCGTGGCTGTGAATGCAATGTTTGATTCAGAAAGGCAGCAGCTGGGGCCTTCAGCCAATTATGCTCACACACAATAGAGCTGAGTGGCACATTTCTGTGGCTGCCACAGATACTTTATCCAAGCTCCTTCTCTGTGCTGTGCCAATGACAAGATGTCACTCTCCTGCTGAGAGTCTGCCTAGTATAGTTATCAGATGAATCTAGGCAGTTCCACTCTTTTCAAACGTTGCTTTCTCCCTATCCCCGCTCCCCAGGAGGCCCAAGAAGCACTCTCTCTATGATTTGGGCCTGCTTTGTTGCTTTACTCCCATAATGTTGTATCTTTTTGTGACAATCTATCATGATCTCCAAAAAGGAAGGTTAGAGTAGTGGCTAAGAGCTTCTGATTTCAAGTAAAGAAGACCTGGGTCCAAACCTTAACTCTGCCATATACCAACTACTGTGACCTTGGTCAAGTTATTTTACCTCTCTACCCTTCATGACTCCTGTGTCTAAAATGTCTCACAAAACCTCTTAGAGTTGTGAGAATTAAATGAAATGATGAATGTGTTAGCACTTCTCATGGAATAAGCATTTAATAATTATTAAATGCTTATTATTACTTCCTAATGCTGCTACTTTTCTCAGAAAGTGGGACCCCAAACTGGTTTTTGTCTCTTTCTTTTCGTGTTTTCACATGTACGGTATCTACTACAAGTGACATCTTCTAGAAGAAGCTGCCTAACGTCATTTATATTAAACAACAGAACAGAGGACTTGGACTCGGGAATGTCAGGTAACAAAGTCCATACTCTTAAAGAATATTCTCTTTACCACCTCCATCATTTTTGTTAGGTGGTAATGTTTTCTTTTTTTCCAGACCATTACAGTACTTACATCCCTTCTCCCCTCTACCCCACCATCTTTAATCTCCACATCAGTGGCGAATTAGAGAGAGGGTATTTATATTCCTGACCTCATTACCTATGAATGCCCAAAAGTCGAGTAACCACTTCTAAGTTTCCATACTCAGTTTGGGTACATTTTCTTGAGATTTAATCAAGGTCCAGAACAATAGAGCTATTTTCAGTTTCAGATTGTGCAATATGTTTCCAATCCTCTAGTTTGCTAAGACACATAGGACTGTACAGGTCTAAGAGAAATAACATCCTAGGTTACCAATTTCTTGAAGTAAAAGAATACGTAGATTGTTATTTCTCAAGGAGGTGTTATTGACATTTTGGACAGTATAATTCATTTTTGTGTGGCTGCAAAATCTTGCAATAATTAACATCCTTGATTCCTACTCACTAAAAGCAACCTATGCCCTCTCTACTTTACTCCCCAAGTTACGATCTCTATACATCCCCAAAACTCCCTTGAGTGGGTGGGTTCTGACTTTTAGTTAGTGCCACTGGACAGGTTAAGCAATACTTAAAGTTAAGGAAGGTCTAACAGTTTTTTGAAGACATTCTTATATCATCGATGGGAGCAGAGCTAGATATTTCCTGGGATATTAGGTAAATTTTGAAGGCGGTCAGCTGTTGGAAGGGGATAGAAAGAAACTAGTAATGTCAAATATTAAGGATCTGATTTACTGGTAAGACTTAACAATGTTTTCCTGCTAAGGAGGCACTGAGTGAAATCTGAACAGAAGGGGAAAATTCTGGGGCAGGTCCATTAGAAAAACTAATATGATTTTAGTAGAACCTGGACTACGACCTGAGTTTATTAAACTTCCCATAATCACACTCAGTTCCTCTCTAATTAAGGTATGAATAAGTTTCAGGTGATTATAGTGGTTTTTAGAACCTAGATAGTTCATTTTGGAGGACCACTGTCTTGCCAGAAAAAATTTAAATTCTCTGAACTTAGGTGTTGTTTAATCAATCTATAGATGTTTGAAATTTAGTTGAGAGATTCATGCATTTTAAATTCTTCATCGTTCACTCTGTTTGAGTGTCTATTTTGGAGAATTGTCCTTAGAGAAAGGAAAAATCTTTTATTAAAATTGAAAAACAAATTCATGTTTATCATTCATATTTACTTGGAGACCAAGTATGAAAAGTTTTAATGGTGAAGAACTTTCTACCGAGTTTTTATGAGCAAGTAAAACAGGGATATGAAATTGAGTTGTAACCTTAACTATAAAGTTGACTATTGCAAATGCTATTATACTGAGATTCTGTTATGTTAGTAGTTTTATTTCCACATTCTGTGCTATATATTAAAACCTACCCTGTCTCCTTATGCTTATCTCTTAATGGTAAATAGTTTCAGAATCTCCTAGCTGTTAATAACACAAATTTATAGAAAAATCTTCCTTTCCCAGGATGATTTGGCCAAATTAGTTTCATTATTATTGTTTGCACATTTAAAAAATGTTGGAATGCTTGATGATGAAGGCACTCTAAGTAGGCATCAGCTTCAAATCTTTACTTCTTAGTTCCTTGTCAAAATTTCAATTGTATAGATTTCTTATTTGAGGAATGTTTCCTTTCTGGCAAATTTAAATCATCACTGAATGCATTTCCATTGATAGAGGCCACCTGGAAATCATACTCATTTCATGCTTAGTTGAATGGCTGCATTGCTGCTGGTTCTGCTGCTGTTTAGAGAGGATGGATGCTATGAGACTGTTCTTTAAAAACCTGGGCTAAGGATAGCACAGTGTTTTGCTCATTTCTTTCATTTCTCTCTTCTCTTTGATTTTATTCAAACACAGCTGCTTTTGGCTTTCTAAATATTATGGTAATTTTCATTGTAGTATCAGAATCATAGATTTAAACTAAATTATATAAACATGTTGAACAATTTTTCTCTAAAGTATCAGCTTCTACTGAAAAAGATAGTGACTTTTTTTGTTTTTTGTTTTATTATTATTCTTTAGGGCAAAATGTGTTTTAGTTAGTAATGATGTTATTTGAAGAAGGGCAATGGTTACTATAGGTTCGTTGAATTAAAACACCACTAGGACTATGAAAATCATCGCTTTTATGTAAAATATAGTAAGTATAAATTTATGTTACCTGAAAACTGACATGCCTTTAAAATAACATTTTACATGTTGTGGAATGAGAAAAAAATATTTAAATATGTATTTGTAAAAACATCAATAAGAACATATACTAAACTTTATTCATCTGTGGCCTAATTATATTTAAATATATTTAGTAGGAAAAATAAAAGTTGATACCTTTATGAATATTTCAGAAAAGAAACATATGCCAGTATAATGTTCCCAGGCTATAGGGCTTGAACAATAAAATCTTACTGTATGCTACAAGTGACAAATAAAAAAGAGTTTAGAATTTGCCATCAAATGCAAAAATTTAACCAACTTAATATAAATAAAAAAGAAAAGTTAGAGCTCTTTGTTCAGAGCTACCTTGAATCTCAGCTTTAAGGCTCATTTTCAGAACTGAGAAATTAGTGACATCTTGATCTGATAATAACCAGAGCCTGTTAAATAATCCTCTTCGAATTTCATTATACAATCTTAGAATTTCATTACATCAGCCATGGTATAAAAAGGTGGATGACTCTAGGAAGCAACTCAATATTCAGTTGTGTTTGGTAAAAATAAGAGCAGGCACCAATAAGTACTTATGTTTTATAGTCAAGTTCAAATTATGATTTTTTCCCAATATCTATTTAAATTAATATTTTTGAACCTAATATTTAATCTTACTATCTTGTGGTTTAAGCTAGTAATATGGCCACTAAACTTCCTTCTCCTCCTCTTCCTCCTCCTCCTCCTCCTCTTCCTCTTCCTTCTTCTTCTTCTTCTCAAAATTCATTTAAATTACATAATTTAAATAATACAGAATAACAATAGTCAACATTTATCCAATTTCTACTATGTGTCAGGGAATATTTTAAGTATTTAATAAGTATTAAATCACTAAGATAAGTATGCTTATTATTTCTATGAAATAGATATTACTAGTATTTCTATTTTGATAAATGTCAAAAATCATGTACAAGTGAGAAACATGAGGTATGAAAATCAAGTAATTTTCCTGATGTAATACAGGAATAAATGGCAGCCTGAGTTTAAATTTTAACCCATATTCTTAACTACTATGTCATTGTATCGCTCCAAAAAAAGGAAATAAATCCATTACCATGCTGAAAATTAAATGGAGGATCATCAGTAGGCAAGATATTTTGAAAAGAAGACAAAAAGTGAATAGAATTTTAGCATCTAAATGAAGAAAACTAAATGAAGGAAACAGTGGCTCAGAAGATGCACAGGGGACAACAGTGGCAGAGATGGAAGCTGTGTCTCCAAGAGGTTCCAAGGTTCACATTGATAGATATTTAAAAGATTTGTATTTAGTTGTGTGTCCCCTTCAACCATTTTTACAGAAAGAATGACTGTCAGAAATAATATTTAATCTCTCAGGCTAAATCTGGGTACTATTATTTTTAAGAAATTTAATGATCTGTCTAAGAAGATCTAAGACTTTAGATTTGAGCATCAACACAACAGAATAGATCTTTCCTCAGTTTTGGTTAATCTATTTAATTCTACCCAATAGAGACCTGTAAATAGACATGCCCAACCAGTGTATTTGGAAACCTCTATATGATATACCTAACCAGTATACCTAGAAGTTCCCATATGACATTCTCAGTAGGGGAACATATCCATATAATATATCCAAACGGTTACCACATGACATGCTCAATGAGTGTACATAGAACCCCACCATACAAGAAGACTAAGCACTGCATGGAGAACTCTATTACTTGATATACTCAGTAATGTACATAGAAAACTACATATGACATATCAAGCAAGTGTACATTGAACCCTCCATATGACATGTCAATTGAGATTGATACTTGTGATTTGAAAAAGACTGTTGGAAAGCACTCTTACCTAGGAAAAGAGGAATCCTGCTATAATTTAAACATTCTAGTTCTTCATTCACAGCTACTCAACAAGCAGTAACTACTCAAGGAAAAGAAATAGCAAAATAGAGAAGACCTGATATAAGCAAGCACAATGTAGACTCTGGAGAAATGGGTAAATCGCAATTTAAAAGATACTTAAAAAAAATCCACTTAATGTCTTCAGAGCTATATAAGAAGATATGCCATTAAAAAATCATGAACTGCTAGAGAAAAGGGGACAATATGAGAACAAAAGAAAATTCTTAGAAATTAGAAATATGTGATTATCAAAGGAAGAAAAATCAATGGAATACTAAACAAATTCAATAAAAATTAAAAAATCTGCCAGAAAGAAAAAAGGCAACATTTTCACTTCTGCAACACTAAATCATAACAGTAGAAAGCAATGTCTTCAAAGTTTTTCAAGAAATTATCTTGAACTAGCATTATATATCCAGTCTAAGTAACAATTAATTAGGAAGACAAAATAAAGACATTTCTGCATAAAAGATCTCAGAAAGTTTATTTTTGTGCAGTTTTTTTACTGAAAAAATAATTGAGGATATATCTTAGGAATATTAAAATAGAATCTAAGAAGGAAGAACAACAATATATAAGTACAAGAGGAGGACAATGAGAAGAAATCTTGGAAGATAAGGTGTGCAGTAAGCTTAGATAGCAATTGGTAAAATTACAAAGTCAAATTCTATTCACTTTAACAAAGTATATGGTTAAAACTGGATAAACTTAGTGATAAGGTAAAGGCAAAGTATTTTTTTTAAGAAGGGGGAAAAAAGCATTGTAAAAGCTGATTAATTGGTGGTCAGAATTCTGAAAAATATGTAAATTGTATAAACCTTACCATATAAACTCATGGTAGAGCTAACAGAAATTGAGAAGTGGAGGGGAAAGTTAAGGGGAGTAGAGAAATGCAGAGCCACTAATTTTCTCATCTATGAAAGTGAAGAGAGGAGACATACTTTCTAAAGTTGAAGGTTCATTAAAAGAGAAGTTGGATTATATCACTCGATATCCTAAAAATAGAAGGTGATCTGAACATAGTAATACAACTTGCCAAGACTGATCGAGCACAGCCAGGAAAAGTATAAGTAATGTGGATAAGCTAGATTTTCGTATTTCAAAGCAAGGAGTCAATAGATTTTATTTTTCATTTTTAAGTTTTTTAAAATTTATTTTAAAATTATAGTTGATATACAATCTTATATTCGTTATATTAATTTTAAGTGTACATTATAATGATTCCACATTTTTACACCTTATAATGTGATCACCCCACTAATTTTAGTAATCATCTGCCACCATGCAAACTTACCATGATATTATTGACTATATTCCCCTTCTTTTTCATCCATCCTCTTACACCTTCCCTTCCCTTTTATTAGGCATTGACTACCACAAAATATAGAAATAAAAATACACTCTTTAGAGAGAAACAGTTGAAGATGTTTGGAGAAAGGAACAGAAGAATTTTGTACCTTTCTATTTGTTTTGGATGTGTATATATATATTTTTTCATGTGCATTTATTTTTTACTGTAACAGTCTGAGTACTGTCATAAAGTGAAGGTATATCCAAACTGAGTAATCTATGAATCATGGAAGTGTTGTACCCTGGCTTAGTAACAGTAGGGAGCCATTATACCTCATAAATCTAAAGGAGAATGAGAGAAAGTGGTTACCTGAACAGGAAAGATTAGCTATATAGATAAGGCAGGAGGGTAGCCTGTGGGAGAGAAATGTAGCCAATTCACAGTGATGTGGAAGCGAAGAAAATACCAGGGGAATAAATATCCTGACTCCATTCTCCTTTCACTCTTGATATCTTGCAGGTTCCTCCCATTGACTAACTGCGCAGAAGCCAGAGGTCAAGGGAGCCTGTCGATGTAATCTGTGGAAGCAGAATAGACCAAGATGTAAACAAGTGGAAATATATCTAGAGGAGAAGTGAAGATATCCAGCACATTTATATTAATAAAATTTAAATAATGTCATTATAACGTGTCACTTTTGTACAGAAAAATAGTTTTGGAACTATTCCATGTATTATAGTCGACCACTGCTGATATTTTATTCTGGCTATAGCTTAATTATCCGGCAACTTGAGGATTTTAGTGAAAGCACTTTTTTTGAGCTGTTCAGGAAACACTTAGGGGAGAATGAATAAGTGATACTTAGAAGGTAAGGCCGACCTACAGGGTATGTTACTTTAAGTCAAGAAGGATCTTAATCCTGTGGGAAAACTCTGGGAAATGTGTAAGATATATGTATTCGAATCACTGCAAGGATGAAAGAAATTGGATATTTAGCTCCCTGAGAGAGTTACTGGTTGTAATCTGCCCCTGAAGGCAAAGGAGACTTCCTAAGATGCAAAAAAAGAAAAGAAAGAAAGGAAAAAAAAAACTAAATACCTCCAAGCAGTGAGATGTAGACCTTGGCCTGGAACTTGGCCAGAGCACAGGAAATCTGAAGGCAATGCAGGCACTGCTGGGCATCTGCAGCTTCTGGCTATTGGGCCACAAGTACACAAACACCAGTTACAGAGCGGAACGTGTACTGCCTGGGATTTCAAATCTGCTTTTGAGGATATGAGTGTGGAAGGAATTCTTAAAAATCCCATCAGATTGTACTGACAGCAGGTATCATTAAGTCTGGTATTGTATCAGGCAATTTGGAGGAAAAAAAAAACAAAACAACACCTTTTGTAATTATTTGATTCACATTCTTTTTAAATAATTTTGACAGTCTGTAATTTTAAAATAAACATACTCATATGTATCATTTGCTATTATTTTGACATATTAGAGTTAACCAATCTGATTACCAGTGTGGCTGGGAGAACTCGGTTTTATGAACACCCCAGAACAAAAGTTTTCTTGCAATCTCTGTATATAAATCTGAATTGAGCCCTTTATTAGGAAATGTGTAGCTCTGTTGTGTTTTTATATGTTTATTTGTTCTAAATGCAGAGCCATGAATGCTTCATCATGTAAAATTGTGCAATTGAGTACAGCACTCTGCTGGGGCTTCTCCATGCTCAACACAATGCCAGAGAGAACTCAGAAGCATTCTTGCCACTTATACTCTCACCTCCGTGGAAATAAAAGTGTGACATGTTTCATAGTGTCATCATTGAACTAGAGCTTTTTTAGAGGTTTTTTTTTTTTTTTTTGCATGTTTAAATATTTGTGGTTTTCCAGATAAGTTGAAAAATCTCACATTATTCAATAATTTGACAAATATCTATTGAGCGCACGCTGTGTAGAAGGAAGTGGTCTAGTGCTTGGGACACCGCAGTGAATAAAACAAATGAAGATCCCTGGCCTACTGCTTACATTCAAGCATTGAGAGTGAGCAAATAAATCATAAGTACAATATGTCAGAAGGGAATACTGCTATAGAAAAACAAGTAGGGTACTACACTGTAAGGGAGATTGAAAAGGCTGGCATCAGGGAGCAGCATGTAATATTAAAATGCTCAGAGTAGGCTTCACTGAAAAGAGGAAATTGATCAAAGACATGAGAGAAGTGAGGAAGTTAGTCTCATGGTCACATGAGGAGAAAATATTTTAGGCAAATCTAGTAAAAAGTACAAAGACTGAAAGATAGGCATGAGACTTTTAAAAATGCAAATCCTCTGGACAAAAGGCCCATTCTAGTTCTATTAACAAGGGAATGTGAGAAGGCAAGGGTAGAAGCCAGGAAATCAGTTAAGAAGTGATTGCAATCATCCAGAAAAGAGATCTTGAGAATTTGGTTTAATTTAAAGTAAATATCAAGCACCAAGGGAAAACAATCTAAAAGAAAACTTGTTCATGGGTCAGCTGAGTTGATCAGGTCTAATATGAAGGAAGCAGATGGCATTAGCTCATTTTCAGCTAACGTTGACCACATTGACCGGGGTTTATAGAATAAAAATAGGTATCTGAATGGCTTTCTAGTACCCAAGACAAGAAAGTGTGATGGTGACTGTTTTTCATTAGAGTTCTCTTTTTAAGGTGATAGAAACTGCCTATTTAGTAGTTTAAGGATAGGATTTTGCAAATTGACACGCTCCTTTTTGGAACAAATCACTGAGTATACAAAACAGATATTTTATCTAATTTCTGGGATTGAGAAACAAATTCTGCAATCATGCACGAGAGCATTTCTAGCACTTTGCTGAACTTTCTCTATTTATTTTTCATTTTTGAATCTTTTCTTTTTTGTCATAGCTTTGATGTAGGCATATCCAGCTAGTGTGTGTTGTGAGAAGAAAAAGGGGCCATCAAATGCTACAAAATAATATTCTGACCTCACATGAATCTCTCTGCAATTGAAGGGCATTTGGCATCTATAACAGAAAATAAACTTTATCAACTTCCATGAGATATTTATAAAAATCTACTAAGCATTAATTCACAAAAAAAATTGTCTCACAAGAAGTAATGGTATAAGCCATGCTCTCTGACCTGAATTCAATCAAATTCTAAAAATAAAGACTAAAACTTCAACTACTTGAAAACCCTAAACAATTTTTGAATTAAATCTTAAATCATCTCAATGATTTCAGAATATTTAGAAAATGATGGTAATGTTCACAATACTTATGAAAACTTAAAGACAGTGGCCAAGCTCTATGTAGGGGAAAGTTTATAAGTATAAAAGTTTTCTTATTAAAAAACAATGAATGTAAATAAATTATAGTATTGATTCAAGAGATTATACAAAAAGAAAATAAAAACTGTGTAAAACAAGGAGAAGAAAATAAAAGAGAAAGAGAAATTAGTCCTACAAATTTAAAAATGAAAAATAACTGAATCTTAAGTTAAATTGCTTGGACAGACCAATTAAGAACATATGCTGCCAAATATTCTAACTTAAAATTTTTTTTCAAATGTGTATTATGGAGTGAAAATACACAGAAAACCACAAAATTAGTAAGGAATTATAATAACAAATAACAATGAAGTAAATAACTATCTAAACATGCATTTTATAATTAGGCTAACATTTTCTAAAATCTACAACATGAATGTTTTCTAATAGTATAGAAATAATTTTTAATAAAAACACTGCAGCAGCCAATAATTATGACAGTAATTAAGAAAGTGCCAAATAACTAATCTCCTACTCCTCAAAGTGCCAGAGCAATATATTTCATGGGGAAAATAATTCATATTCCATTGGAAATAAAACACAAAATATAGAAAGAAAGAACTTGCCCAAATTCTTTCATAAGAGATAGCATAGCACTTAGTCTGACAGTATAAAGCCACATCAGTATCATCTGTGTCTGAAGCTAGATAATCTATCAAAATACAAAATATTTAGCAATAAACTTAATTGATGAGCCCAACCATAATACTTTACCAAAATCACAACACTACTGAGAGACATAAAATAAGAATTGTGTAAACGGAGAGATGATTCACATATTTCTATGGGATTGCTCAGTATAGAAAAGATGTTAGTCTTTCTTAAGTAATTTATATTTTGTTATAAAAAGCACATTAATTTTAAGGAATTTACCCCAAATCACTATAAAAATACTTACATTTATAAATGCATAATTTGTCAGAAAATATTTGCAAAAAACAATCAAAATGGGTATAGATTAGCTTTAGAAGATATCAAGATATGTTATAAAGCCACAGTAAATGTATAGGAATGTTTTGGTGCCAAAGCAAATAAGTGGATCATTGAGTCTGAATTGAAAATAAAAATACAGAAAAATAAAATTAAACTTTATAAAGGAGACGCCATGTAAAATTAGTGGCAAAAGAATGAATTATTCAATAAATGGTGACAGATTGTTGCCTTGGTATTTTCTGAGAAAAACACAATTAAATCCTATTCTTTCTATTGTCTCTAAACATGTTTGAAATTTACTATGTATTTAAATATATAATAAAGACAAACAATATATTTAAATGAATAACTAAAGATCTTTAGCTTCTAATCTACAAAGTGAAAGACTAATAGGTTTTCAACATGAATATAAAAATTTCCACTGGGGAACAGATGTAATATACAAAGTAAAGCTAGACATATCACAATTCTAGAAAAGTATTTGTTCAACATTTGATAATCAGAGAGTTCATATTTTATTCTAATAGTTGTAATAATTTCTCTCGTAATCCCTACCATATCCCTAGAGCACAATTCCCTAACTCTATAGTATACTATGGAGCTCTGGTGCATCATAATTGATTTATGGTGGCCTGATATATTGATCATCCAAGACACTGGCCAGAGTATGGAGTAGCTGGAGGTAAAAGGTCTCATATTTTATCCCAGTATGCTATGAGTATGGTGATTTCTATGCATAGCATAATATGAAAAAGATTGAAGAACACTGTAGGTTTAGAGAAAACTGTGGGCTCATAGCCTGGGATGTACAGATTTAAGAAACATACAATCTCAAATTGAAAAAGACATAAATAAATAGAAAGATATTGTGTGTTCATGGATTGGAAGAATTAATATTGTTAAAATATCCCTGTTACCCAAAGTGATATACCCAATGCAATCTCTATCAAAATTCCAATGGTATTTTTCATGTAAACAGAAAAAAAAAATATTAAAATGTACATGGAACCAAAAAAACACTGTGAATAGCTGAAGCAATCATTAGCAAAGAGAACAAAGATGGAAGCATTACATTATCTGATTTCAAAATATACTATAAAGCTATTGTAATAAAAAAAATGCATGATATTGGCATAATGGAAAACAAAAAAACTATGTATAGACCAATGCAACAGAATAGAGAGTGTAGAAATAAATCTATGTATTTATGGTCAGTTGATCTTTGACAGAGATGCCAAGAACACACAATGGGGAAAGAATAGTTTCTTTACTAAATGGTGCTGAGAAAACTGTTTATCCACATGCAGAAGAATGAAATTGAACCCTTATCTCATTCCACATACAAAAATCAACTCAAAATTGATTAAAGATTTAATGTAAGGCCTGAAAACATACAATTCCTAGAACAACATATAGGTAAAAAACTCCTTGACATTTATCTTGGCAATAATTTTTTTAAATCTGTCCCCAAAAGCACAGGCAACAAAAGCAAAAATAGACAAATGGGTTGCATCAAACTGAAAAAGCTTCTGCAAAGCAAAGGAAACAATCAATAAAGAGACAATCTATGGTATGAGATAAAATATTTGCAAACCATGCATCTGATAAGAGGTTAATATCTAAAACTGATAAAGAACTCAAACAACTCAATAAAGAAAAAAAAATGACTTGAATAAAAAAATGAACAAAGCACCTTAATAGATATTTCTCAAAAGAAAATATACAAATAGCCAACATATAAATAAGAAGATGCTCAATGTTATTAATCATCAGGGAAATGCAACTCAAAACCACAATGAGATATCACTTCACAGCTGTTAAGCTGTCTGTTATCAAAAAGGCAAAAGATAGCTTGTGTTGGCAAGAATGTAGAGAAAGGAAATCTTTGTACCCTATTGGTGGGAATGCAAGTTAGTGCAGCCACTAGGGGAAATAGTATGGAGAATCCTTAAAAAATAAAAAAGAAAAAAAAATCAAATTACCATATGATCCAGCAAGTCCACTTCTGGGTATATATCCAAAGGAAACAAAATCATTATCTTGAAGTGATATCTGCACTCTCATATTCTTTTTTGTTTCAATGGCCAAGATATGGAATCAAAATGTGCTCATTCATGGTTGAATGAATAAAGAAAATGTGATATATGTATTAATCCAGACCAACACTTGTTTGCAAATAAAATTTTTTTGGAACACAGCTATAGCAATTTGCTTCTTATCATCTTCAGCTGCTTTTGTGCTACAATGACAGAGTTAACTTGTTGAGATAGAAATTGTATGGACTGCAAAGCCTAAAATTTTTACTATCTGACCATTTACAGGAAGTGTTTGCCAACCTCTGATATAAACCAAAATGCTGTGACTATCTATGGTGATGCTATTTCAGATGATGAACATATTTTCATTTTTGCTTATGTATAAGACAATAACATGTGGTCGATTTCTTTGGTTAAGTAATTACTTTTAAAATGGAGAAAATTAACTAGCTAAATTCAATAAAAGACTGAGCTAAAATTTAATTTTAATAAAACTGAAAAAATTCCTACTTGTTTTTGCACAACTATGTCGTGTAAACAGTGATAACAGTGACATAAACTTTGTAGTTCCAGCAGCATGGATTTAATACAAGTAGTGTTTGCAAAGAATTTATGGGCATGTTTAGTCTTTGAGGAATAGAAGAATCATCATTTCAGGTGTATTCAAGGTATTTTTGTGTTCAGGTTGCCCTACTTGGATTGTCCCAATGCTTGTGTTAGGCAGATGCTTCTGAAGTCAAGATGTGTTTGAGATTACTATCTATAGAAGCTCTTTTTTTGAAGAGTTTAAGATCCTACTTAGAAAACAAAAGATGTGAGATGGCAACTTGAAGAATTTTATATTACAGTACTGTAAACAAACAAACAAAACAAAACAAAAGAAAACAAAACAGAGACCAGCCAAAGATCTCATCTGGTTAGTTTGGACTAGATAATACTAGTTAGTTGCATCAATTGTTTCAAATTCTTTCTAAGTGGTCTTACAGTCTTCCCTTAAATTCCTAAGGGAGGCTCTCAAATGTGAAGAAAATGGACTGACAAACTAAAGGTCCATATAGTTATTATGCTTCTTATTATAAACAATGGTAGTTAGATTCTGTTTCTCACAGAGTTTTGACAAAGTTAATTCATTTTTCTCAGGGTTTTGAGTTTCCGGAATTAAGGAGGGGAGAATCAATTCCTTGATTCAGAGTTAATCGCAAACTTAAGTCCATTTTGATCGTTAAGATGCAGTCAGAGCAGGGTGCTGACAATGTGTTATCATTCCAGAATGTAAAATTAAGATCACTTTATCAGAGTTAAACTCATTAGTTCAACACTAAAGGGTGAAAATTTCCAGCACCCACCAGAAACTACTAGCATGCCAACTTGCTTTTACCATAATCAGTGATTTTAATTCACATAAATATAAATTGTAGCTACAAAAAGGAGTGAGAGTATAGAAAACTGGGATTTGGAGGAAAAAAATATAGTCGTTTGTACCCAGAGTTGTATTGAGGGAGAAATGCTGAATTTCATGGATATGAACAGTTCCATTTTTGTTGGCCTGTATTGGAAAACAGATTTTCTTCCTGAGTAACCTGTCGAGGCACAGTGTCTGGCATAGGATATTGGGAATGACTGTAAAGATCCTTCCAGGCTCACTCAGAAAGCATGCACTTATTGACTAGAGACACTGCCAGGATTTGGGAAGAGGTGGTGCATAATCACGTATTTGCCAACTTTACATGGAGGTAAAATTTGCGGTGGATCAAGGTGGGTTATCATGACTCAGATAGATGTCTCTCTCATGACTAGTTCCACTCCTTACCTTTTATTTTTCTCTTAACTCCACGAGTAACAGCGTGATGACTAATTTTGGCTTTTCAGATACCAAGTTACTTGGAAAAATTATATTCCAGGAAGGAGATATGAGGATTCTGTTCTCTAGAACAGATTACATGCGCTCACACTCTACCGCACTGCCCCACCCCCCAAAAAAATTAAGGAATGAAGGTAATCGAAGTGTTGTATTCACTGCTCTCTTGGCTCAGACAGCAATCTTCTGTGCAGTCCCGACTCAATCAGGTCTAAAGTTTATTACTAGTATTTTTTAATCCCACCATCCAGTCCCTGAGTGGGCTGCTTGCAGGGTGGGTGTGTTTCTTTCTGAGTGAAGAAGAGGATGCTAGGGGCTAGAAGACCCTTGTTACTTCCCCTTTACCAAGGGCTGTGGTTTCCCTACTTTTTCTGATTTGGTCTGTGTGGTCTCTTTACTTCTTTTTTCCTCTTTCCTAGTCTGAATCTTGTTCAGATTATGATCGTGGAAAAACTTCTGCAAGCCCCTGTCTGAGAATTTGTAACACTCTGACCAGTGGCTCCTGAAGAGGAGCAGAATTTAAGACTCTCAAATGTGCCTCTTTGTGATATTGATCATTTTAAGCTGGTTATTGTCAAGAAACACAAGACTCAGAAAGAAACTGACTTCCCCCCTAACTGCCGAAAAGAATTTAGATCGAGGACCAGCTCCAGGAAGGGAACTATCTTCATTGATAATTATAGTTTAAGATGAACTAGGTGTAATAGGGAGGAACTAGCAAAGCTCTTTTGACCAAAGTCCTCTCTGTATCCTTTCATTAAAGATGGCCCAGCAAGCATTTGTTCACCAAACATTTGATTTTCCATCTCCATGTAAATTGCCTTCCTCCTCTTTGAAGTCCCAATCCACTACCCCTCTTTCTCCTTAGCTCAAGATGGCATATAAATCTCAATTGCCCAATTTGTCCTCTGGTCCCATAATCTTATGGAAATTCTGTATGTATTTTATGTACATATGTAACATAGTTTGGTTATTTTCCTCTATTAATCTGCTTTTATAATTTTAATTATTTGATCAGCCAGAAGAGCTAAGAGGGCAAAATGGAAAATTTTTTCCTTCTTTAAGTCTTACAAAATTAGTTATCACACTATTACTTGTGGATTTTAAGGGTTTTTTTTGTTTATTTGTTTGTTTGTTTTGATAATTATAGGTGAATTCATTTTAATCAGTGTAGGTTGAAGAGGAAAAGGCCACTGGGGTGAAAAAGAGAAATTGATAACCCCAGAAGGACAAGGCAGATTACATACTAAACACATTTAGCAATAAAATCCCAGTAAACTAGCAGGTCCTAAAACGTGTACGTAGGCACTCCAGGTCTCACAGAAAATTTCACAGGCAATACAGAGTGAAACACAACAATACCTGCCATATGTCAAACCAGCAGAAATTACTAGATTGAAATAGTTATCAATTTCAAAATTAGATTGTGCTATACTCTTTTTAATGGTGTCATGTCTTTTGTGAAGGTGCTTTTTTGTTTGATTATTTGTTTGTTTTCGTGGACACAACAATAAAAATCAAGCCCTGTGAGTTTTGGAAAACGAGGATGGTCACATGCAATATGGTTCTGAGATTTGAGGGGTCGTGCAGCGTCCAGTAGGTTCACACTTCCTGTCAGTAAGTAACTATGGTTATATAAAAAAAGAAATGAAAATGTTATTTTTCTTTCTATTTATGTGTATTGAAATTTCAATTTTGTGAGTAATGTTTTTTCAAACAGCTTTGAAGTTGTTAAGACACGGACACTTATTAAGTTCTTTGAGCCTAATTTCTTAACACACAGAACTGTAGATATGTTTTTGTCCTAGGGTTTCCAGAAAACAGTTGTTGAAAGACTAAGGGTGTCATGAAGCAAGAAAGATTGGGGATATCTGCACCACACTATCAACCACATTTATCCTATTTTTTTTGTGTGCGTGAACTTGTTTAGTTTTAGTTCCAGGGTTATAGCATGCCGACTTCGAACAAAGGTGTCCCCGGAGCGTGGCAAGTTTGGTAGGGCCATTTATGGTCCACACTATCCCTCTGCCCCTGGTAACACCATGTGTGGTCAGCAGATCCTATTTCAGAAGAAGCCTACCATGACCTACAGCACTCAGCCCAGCGTACAGCCAATAAATTTTTTTGGTAGATATTTATTTATTAAGTGATTTTTAAATGAGATGAAAAATACCCAGAAAAAGATTTAAGATGTCTGTGGTCAGTATACTTTTCTTTACAATAACGAGTCTTTCATCTTTCTAGTATTTTCTCCCTGTCACTCTACTGATTTGAAAGAGGAAAGGTACATTGTTCTCTCTCCATCTTTGTCCTTCCCTTTATATTATTCCCTTGGGGTAAAGATGAGACTGTGCCTGTGACTAAGGCCAGCTTACATGCCAGAAGAGTTTTATTTATTGTCATGGAGTGCTGAACTGGTTAGAATTTTAAAGACCGATTATGTTCCTCTGCTCATTTTTAAATTTTTTTTTGGAGAGACCTCACAAAGTTGAGTGGTTTGCTCACGGCACTTGGATTCCTACTTTTGGAGCTGAGACAAATGCATAATTCTGATTTCCAGTCTGATACTCATTCAGTTACACTGCTGTTGGTTTTTCAGTGAAATTTAAGCTCATTTCAGCCTTTTAAAAATTCTTGTAGTTGATCAGCCATAATTTCTTTCCTTCGATTTGAAGCAGCTTATTGCTTTATGTTTGAGGGAAGCCACCATCATCCTGAAGATGATTCTTTTGTAATAGCAGGCTAACTAACTTTTCTCTTTGGGTTTAAGAAGCAATTGGGAAAGAGGGGTGCTGTGCTCTATAAATATAAATGGTTATATTTTACTGAAACAAGCTATAGCATATCACATCTGACATTTTTCGTGACTTTGCATATAGATAGTATGAATTAGAAAATGCACTTTTTTTGAACTCTACAGCTGTTCATAAAATTGTCACAGAAATTTGCATTTAAAATATACATATAGGGAATTTGCACACATTTATGGAGCTCTCTGGAATCCTTAATAGGTAGAATTTAATACCTACCGGCAAATACTTCCCAGTTATATGCTAGGAAAAGAATAAAAAACTGATATACGTGAGCCTTGTTTAATTTGGGCCTCATGAGCTTTAATAATGGAATGGACAGAACCGTGAGTTTGATGAATGATATTTCTGTTTAAAGATGGAATAGAATTATAATTTTTTCTGACAATATAACAGAGCTAATAAAGTATCAGTGGATCAAGCTTATTTCTATGATATCAATCTAAAAAATATATAATAATCGAAATTTAAATAAATGGTTGGTATTTATTTAAATAGAATCTAAACAGCATAAAAATAGAATTGTTCAAAAAAGGAATTATTTAAATAAAGTATCTTCATTTAAATTAGCTTTTATAGGCAGTGGATTTTTATACAAGTAAAAGTTATTGAAAAGATTCATTATTCTAAACTGGGTTTAATTCTAAATGGTTAATTTTTGCTAATAAATTTATTTTTATATACTATTAAAATAGTGCATATTTATTGTGGGGATTTAGAAAATACAAAAAAAACCCCCAAAAACCTAAAATGATAAATTAATACTCTTGAAATTCCACCATCTAGAGATAATTTCCATAAACATTTTGTGTATCTGTTTCAGATAAGAGCTTCAGTGAGCACATAAACTTTCACCACATCATTGTTAAGAATTATAGTGTATTATATTGAATCAATAAGTCATGTTTAAATGTTTTAGAGGATTTCATTTATTTTGTTAGAATTAACAGCATTTTGATAAACTCTTTTATACTTGTTCATTTGTACAACTCTCTCATTATTTGTTTTGGATAAACTCCCCAAAGTGGATTTTTTTAGATTAAAACATTTGTATATTACTAAGTCTTTGAATAAATATTTCTGTATTAACTTCTAAAAAGCCTGTATCAGATGTTCCAGGCATGCTCTCTTCCTTTACATGACCTAAATTCTGAATCCCTACTTACTCACATCTTTTGCCAACATGATAGGAAAAAAACAAAAGGGAATTATAATGTTTACTTTGTGTTTTAAATTACTTAGGAAACTTTCTATTTTTTCTTTGTTATTAAAATATTTTAAAGATTCAATATGCATAGAGATTACTCTGATGATATCCATGAGATGAGAATATACAAATGTTAATTTTTTATTTTATTTATAGTTATGCAGTTATATCTGTGAGTGTGTGTGCGTGTGCGTGTGTGTGTATGAAATAAAATCTTACACATAATATTGAATTTCCCCTCCTAAATCCTATTTCTCTACTTTCATCTCCAGAAGCAACCATTTATCATAAGCTTGTTGTATATTGTTGGTGTACATGTTTTTAGTTCAGCAGTTTTTTTTTCCCCCCACATTTGATTTTAAATAATGAACATGCATTTAGAGATGTCTAAGTTTCACTAGGTTTTTCTTTTGTCTTTTGTACTAATGCTCCTAGCATCCATTACCGTTATTTTTTATTAAGTTGGAGTTCATCCTTAGGAATTTCTTTTAGAGAGGAAGAACTGAGTTAGAAAATGGAGTTTGGGCTCAAGGCTGAATGAGAATGATGGGGAGAGTTCAGGGCTGTTTTCACTTTGTTTTCTTTGCATTCTGATGAATGCTGTACCCTATTTTCTTCTTTATATCTTTTACAGGCCTTCCCCAAATCCAGTGGTCTTGATAGCCCATATGGAGTAAAATGTGCTCCAGGCAGAAAAAGCAAAGAACTGTGGATTCCATGCCTTTTTTAATACTGAAAATCATCAGCATCCAAAACAGTTTTACTACTATTTTGTGATAATATCCATCCTTTCATATTCCTTACTAAGAGAATCCCAATTTTACTTGAATTGACAACATTCCAAGTCAAACATGTGTACTTCTTAGTCTCCTTTGCTGTTATGAGGGTCACAGTCAATGAGGAAAAGTAAAAGTTGCTTAGAGGAAAACTCTTTGGGAAAACTCTTTATAAAGGTTTGAGTCAGCTGTTGCATACCTTTTGGTCCTGAACTTTTGTCAGGCATCTTGAGAACATAAGAAAGACAAGAGTCACAACCTCAGGGTACCACATTGGGAAGCCAGACATATTTCCAGATTTTTTTGTGTTAGAGAAGATGCTTTGGGAGGGAGGGCAGTTGAGGGAGAAAAAGAGAAGAGAAAGAGGAGGAGAAGAAAGGAGAGAGATAAAGAGAGAGGGAAGGAGGGAGGACTATATCTCTCAATAGATGATAGATAGATGATAGATAGATGATAGATAGATAGATAGATAGATAGATAGATAGATAGATAGATAGATAATAGATGATAGATGAGAGATAGATATAGATATTAATTTGTTTGAGGCGCTATTCTGAGATGTATATTACTAGTGATCAAATGCAACTTCTAACTGAGACAGCCATATAACATAATATCACATCTCACAGAACAGTCACATCACCCAGAATAGGTATCTGCTTTTTCTGGCCCTTAGAACTTTCTCTTTGTCCACTTGTGCTGCATGCCTCAGGTGTTTTACTTTAATCTGTAACTGGGTGCTTCTTGTAGATAGTTCCAGTCCTAGCCTAGCACCGAACGTTCTTCAGTGGAACATTTGTGTGAGTGCAGGTTCAAATATACTTTTATTTAGATTCTTGAATCTAAATTATTCAATTATTACTTGAATAATTGTTTAAATAATTCTAGTTTCAAAATCACTTTCACATATTAATAAAGATATTATGCCATTCAATATTTTCTTGGTACCAGGAATATGGTTGTGAATTCTGATTCTAGTCCGATATTTTAGGCTTTTGAAAGCTTTTAGCATTTTTTTCATTATCTTGCTATTTTGAAATTTGCGATTTCTAGGTGAATATATACATTCTCATTTTTTAATGACACTAACTGGCTATTTCTATAGGAAATATAATGAATTTATTTACCTCTGAGATATTTTCTTTCATAATTTTTTTCTGTATTTCTTTGTCTCTCATTCTTTGTTTTCTCTTTTGGAACTTCTGAAGCTATCAGTGACCCTTAACTTTTATTTTCCTCCATGCCTTTTTCCTATTTCACACCATTGGGGGAAAATTCCTTAGTTCTATCTTCCAGTTAACTAATTTGTTCTCGAATGTACACGTTCTGGTATTTAGTCCAACTTTCGAGTTTATTTCAATAATATTTCGATAATCATACATTTTCATTGCCAAAATCTCTAATTTGTACTTTCTAAAATAATTTCTTGTGCTGTGGAGATGCTGTCCTCTCTTGTAAATTTGAAGGTTTTTTTTTAATACTTATTTTCAAGTCATTTTTGCTTGCTCTCAGTTTTTTCTCAGCTGCTATTGTTATTGATTTTCAATCTAGGTGTCTTTCTTGATGACTTGTCTAAAATATTTGGTCTTTTTGATTATATTGAGGGCTCCCAGTTAGGTTAGCTGTGACTCCACTGTTTGTGTTCTGCAGTCTGTCTCTAGTGAGGAGGGAAGGGCAGTGCTGTGCTGCTCACACACATACCACTTTTCTATTGCTGTGTAACGAATCACCACAAAGTGACCTGAAACATTCCTTTTTTATTATCTCATACTCTGAAGGTCAGAAATCCAGGTTGGCTTGATCAGGTTTTCTGCTCAGGGTGTCAAGTCTGAAATCAAAGTCATCTGGGCTGGGCTCTTACCTGTTGTTTTAGAGAAAAAATCTGCTTCAAGCTCAATAAGGTTGTTGCAAAATCCACTTCTTTGTGACAATGGGTCTGTTTGTGACTGAGGTTTCTGTTTCCTTGATGGTCGTCATCAGTCTACAGCTGAAAGGCTGCTTCATGCTTTCTCACATGCCATCCCCACATCCCCATCTCCAAACCAAGAAAGGTGTGTGGAGTCTTGTTCACTCCTAGTATCTCTCTAGCTTGCCTTTATCCTTCCAGCTAGGGAATTGTCTCTTTTTTTTTTTTTTTTTTTTGAGGGCTGGCATGATTATACTAGGTTTCCTCTGGATAATCTGAGATAATCTTTCTCTTTTAAGTCAACTCTGCTATGCCTATGCTGCATAAACAGTCGTAAGAGTGATATCTCATTGTACTCATAGGTTCTGGTTATTAGGCTGTGGAATTGGGGGAGGCGCATAGAGCTAGAATTTAGATTGCTTTAAGAATCACCCCTGGTTTCCATTACGTCTAAGCTTGGAGAGCTCTAGAGGACTCCCCCTATTTGTAGTTGTTCTTTTCCATGCATGTTTTGGACTTTAGTTTCTCCTCTTTTAACTTAGTCTTATATGACTTCTTTCTCTAATTACAAAGTCGTTGTAGTTTTTGGCCCACTGAGGGCATTCTCATCTCCAGCATCCACAACATCTCTTCTCAAGCTTTTCTATAGCAACTGAATACTTCTCTATCATGAATTTATTTGACTTCTCACAAACATTCTATAGAGTTAATCATCTCTCCTCTTTGGAATATTGTTGCTTCTCAGTTTTCATTTTCTTGGTTATCTTTCTCAATCTCCCTTGCAGTCCCCACCTTTACTTAAATTTTAAATGTAGGAGCTGCTCAGTCTCCAATCTGGATTATCTTCTTGTATTATTTTCGTTCTTTTCTTAGTAATTAGTTTCCATGGCTTTAAATACCAAATATATCCTGATGACTTAGACATTTACTCTCTATTCCATACCTCTCCCTTGTGTTTCAGATCTATAATTCAGTTCTCTATTTGTGAGGCATCACAAAATTAATATGTTCAGAAGTGAATCCTTGATTCTTCAACTCCATCATGTTTTGATCCCAGTAATCCCCCTCTTAATAATGGCATCACCACTAACTCATTGCTCAAAAAGAAGACTTGATGCATCTTTCTCACTTCTTTGGTACATCTAAAATATCACTAGGTAGTGTTAATTTCATATTAAATTATAAACTGTGCCCATTTGTGTCTTCCACCTAGACTAATGAATAAGTCTCATCTAGTATCCTTACTTTCACTCTTGCTCCACTTTATGCATTCCCCATGAGATACTCAACATGATACTAAAATATATAGTATATATTCAACCATCTGCTCAGCCTTCTAATGGCTTCTTGATCACTAGGATTAAAAATGTTAACTTATTCCCAACATCTAATAAGGCATTATGATCTGTTTCCTGTTAAACTCTCCGATTTCACTTTTCCACTCTCTGCTATAGTATAGCCACGTGGCACAGCCTTTGCTTATGCTGTGTCTATTCCTGGAAGGACAGTCCCTTGGCTTTTCGCCTGTGATTCATAATGGCCCTTCAGGTCCCACTTAAATTATATTTCCTCAGAGAAGTCATTCCCATCTGCCTGTCTCACACGCTCTTATATATCCTGTCCCTGCTCATTTCCTTATTAACCCCATTTTTCCCCTTTTTATTAATTACTTAGTATTTGTCTCAACCACCAAGCTCTAAACTCTGTGGAGCAGGGGCCATTACTGTCTTTCTCATTACTACATCTCCAGCATCTAACACAGCACCTCTACAGAGTGTGTTTTGGGGACATACTTGCTAAGTGAGTAAGTAGATGATCAAATGATTTAGCAATGAATAATAAAAAGTATCTATTAAAATAGTATTGTTGTCAGTTCCTCTTGGCATTTCCATTAATTGTGTCAAAAATTTGCAATTTCATGCATGAATTTACTTTCACTGCTGTTCCTTTCTTAATATATTGATGATTCTCACTTTCCCAAATACGCATTCTGTTTGAACTCAACTTTATTTGAAAATATTTTCACCTTTACTTTCATTTAGTACTTCTCTAACAATCTTTCTCTTGCTTTTTATTATATTAAATAGATTGCAAATGGTTTAATTCCATATTTTTATTCAACTTGTAGTTATTGATATTTAGAAAAGGAGCTTAGCCTGTTTGCATTTGTTGCCATTGAAGCTATACATAGCTCCTAGCAGCATCTAGTTTTTCCATCTTTGCTCTTTTCCTCCTAATTATCTGCAAGTGAGATCGAGTGGGTGCTGAAGAAATCCTTAGGATTTTTTTCTTTATTTCTTATTCCAACCTTGGCACCCTGTCTAAGGGTGAGGAATAATGGTAGTTTGGTATAGTTAGGAAAAAGTGGAACTTTCATATAGGAAAAGATCAGTGCACATGAGAGCAGAGCCCATGTCTCCTTTTGTTTTGCTATGTGTCTCCAGTACCTAACATCAGTCTCTGCTACAGACTGGGTCCAGGGGCTCTCTGTGGACTGAATGAATGGATAAAATTGATTCATTTGTCTTTCCCTGCACCTGGAAGTATAGACTAGTGTATCTCAGCCCTGAGCACTGTGGGCCAAGATTTTTGCTCTTATTCCAGACTATAATCATCTTTTCCTTAGTAAGTTTCACACGAGAGACAAATACATGAGGAAAAAAGAAGTAAATTAATATTATGTTATTAAGTAAAATTTTATCCCCAAACTCCAGTGCCTATCTCTAATATATTATGTACAACTAAGTGACTCTCTGTGCTGTTCCTTTAACTTTTCCCCCCAATCCTGGAAATCACATCTCGGGCTTTCTCACTTTGACGAGAGATGATATGGAGTAAATGCACATCCATTAAAGTAAAATAAAAATTCTAAGGTTCTTGGTTTCTTTTGTAGTAATTTTACGTCACCCTGAGCTGCTCTAGTTTTTAACAAGAATATTTACGTCCTATTTTACATTTTGTGATTTTTTCCTTTTATTTTTAATCCCCATCCCTACATATTTTTCATCACTTTTTCATTTCTAGGCAATGTCTTCTGTATCTGCAAGATGAGAAATGGAGAGAAGAAAGGGAAGAGAGGGAATAGATGACATTCTTCAAGCTGCCACCTTTTCTTGGAGGTATTGCTGAATGTATTCTACGCTGACATTAACCTGATGCTCCCCTTATCTATCTTCCTAAAATGATTGATTCACAGTCCTGTGAACCAGACTGGGCCTGGTGGTGAACCTGAGTCTGTAAGAATCTTTGAAGTAAAAAGCAACACAATAATAGTAAGCAACCTACACTACTGTGGCTCTTCTTTCAACCCCCCCCTTTTTTTTTATTAAGCCATAATTTTCACTTGACTAGATGAAACAGACTTGTAACATTGCCTGCATGAATGTAAAATAAGTCATCTATAGCAAGTGATAAGAACATTGGGCAAAAAGCATGTGCTGGGGGGAAAATATCAAACCATTATTTTAAAAGACTTTACCAAGAACTGCTATATTCCCCATCCATTTGCTGGAAGTCAACAAGAATATATAGCTCTTTGTGTTCATGTCAAATGTCAAAGTAGAGCATCCTAATGCAAAGAAAAAGAAAAAAGAGGAAAGAAAAAGAAAAGAAATGAAAGAAAAAAATTACTCCAAGTTCCCCTCCTCCTCCCCAAACCATAGAAGGAAGAAGGAAAGTTTCACTTCCAGAAAGAGTTCCTAATGGTGTCATAAAGTGTAAATATACCTCCTCAAGGAGCATATTCAACTTCAGTTTGAACATCTATCTTCTTGAATCTTTCATTTGCATAATTGCAAAACAGTAGTACCTTTAATTTTAAATCTATTTAACAAATCCCTACAGTTTACTTCATGATAAAATGACATAGCTGAGAAGATAAAACACACAAATTGCTGAAAGTATATCAATTCTTTAAATCCAAAATCTGGTATATTGTAAAATATATTTGACTGAATATATATACATATATATGAAATATATTTAACATCTTAGTTATCCGATGCTGTCTAAATTATCTACCAGTGACCTAGAAATAATGAGGTAAATGTGTGAAGGGATTTTAGGATTATTTATCTGAAGGACAGAAAGGTCTATAGTAATCTATTATACAGAATGTTGACTGCTGCACCATGGAGAGAGCCAGACTTCAGACATAAAAAGGTGTCTTTCTGAGGTTAGTGTGCAGGTAACTCACCCAAAGAGATTTATTGAAAAAGTAATGAGCACAGATCAATGCAGTACCAGTTAACTTATAAATCAGTCTCTACAGATTTTGAGCGCACAAGAGTCCTAGTTTCATTCATAAGATTATAACGCTTGTGATTACTGGGAAGAGATTTAAAGCCATTTTTCTTCCATTCATTTTTGTTTATCATGCGGAGAAAAGATTTAGATGTTCAATCGAGATCGAGAGGAAAAGCACTTCAGGAAAATTCAGTGATGTGCCGACAGTTTGATGACGTGTTTTCTGCCACCGAAATGGTAGGATTAATGCTGCCTGGCACCGGTGGCAAAATTTAATCACTCCGAGGCACAGGAGCGCCTCGGTGGTTTATCACCAACATTGTGCTTTACAGGAGGAAGGCCTTTTCTTCATGACAACTGTATAGTCAGTAGTCTGTCAACATGTTCTTCGTTTCAACTTTCATCATTTGCTTTCAGGGGTAGCCATTTTACCTTCTCCTCCACTGTTGTTATATGACTGTGACAAGGTGATTAGTGATAAAATAAAAGAATGTGAGATTATATTAATATTTTTTTGGTTCTCCTTTGGGGGTCATTGGCAATAAAATACACATTTGCCCTGAAGAGAAATGATGGTTTTGTTCTTCACCATACTGTGAAGATATCAATCTGAGAACACCAGTGAAGTATGCCTTTGGAGTTCCTTTTCTCTGTGTTCTTGGAGGAGAGTCTTGAGGTCAAGGTCGTAGAAGTGTGACGAGGTCTAGTGCTTGGGGCGAGCCTTGCTTAGCCTCTCAGAGGGAGGTTTAGAATGGTTAATAACACAAGTTTTTTGCTGTTTTCCCAATATCTCAGCTTTACCTGCAGTAGGGCATGGAGAGTTGGGGACAATCAGCATTAATGTCCATGATTGTAGGGTCCTTTAGTGGGCTGAAGAGCAGCAAAGACTACTGCTTTGTGCATCAGGAGAGCAGAGTTCCTGCCCCAAGGCCTACAGGGGCATCTGCAGCGGTCACAGGAGGCTCGGGCTGGATTCACAAGGTGAGTGATCTCCTGGGGCTCATTTGCAGGGGAGACAGCAATGTGGTAGCAAAATAAAAATGCTAAAGCCCTTTTCAGAGGAAGTGCAGTTGTGTTTATTTGTTTACTGGAACACATTTGAAATCTAAGGCTCTTAGGGCTAATAGCAAGGAAGAGTCGGCATTTACAAGTAGATATTCATTTAGCACATAATTTGGAATTCAAAAAGTAAGGTACAGCTCTTATTTTCAAACTTACTATGTCACAGGGGAGATGGACACATAAACAGTTCATTTCCATTTGGATGCATTCTATAATAGATATAATGGAGATAAAAGCAAGAAATTAGGCAATTAAGTCCTATGAGCATAAATTTTCTCATCATTATAATAGAAATCACAATAGCGCCAAACTATCACTGTGATGATAAAATGAAGCAATAAATGTGAAGTGCTGAGTACAGTGCTTGAAACCTGAGGTTTCTCATCTGTAAAATAACGGTTTTTTCATCTGTAAAATAATCTTGCTTCATGAAGTTTGGATGAAGATTGAGTGAGGCGATGTGTGCCAAGCACTTAGTACATTGCTTGGCACATATTAGGCACTCAAAATTGTTAGCTATTGATTTTGATACCACACTGTGATTTTCATGGTGCGAACACAGGGCAGCAAATTCAGTGTGGGGCACATTTGTGGGTTGTCTGGGATGCTGTCAAAGCAGCCTTCCCAGAAAATAAAATACAATACATGAGTCATGAAGAAAGAAAAGCTGTCTGACAAGTGAAAAAGACAGGGGGGAGAGGGTGTCCTAATTTATTCACTTCTCCCATGCGACTTCACCTTGTATGATTACATAATTTCTTATCTCTGAACTGTTGAACCCCAGGGTGAGTCACTAGGGCAGGCCTTTTGAACTGTTCCTGTAGCTTTGCTGCTATGAGTACTGTGTGTAATTGTGCCCGCATAACATATTTAGAGTTAGGAAAGTAGAATTTTTTTTTTTATATCATTAAGTGAAAGCTATTAAAAACAGAAAAAGAGAGAAAGAATGTGCTTTAGTGAGAGATTTGGGTTGCAAAGTATAGAAATCCACTCAAGTTAGTTTAAGTAAAGAGGTGTTTACTGGGATGAGGCATATGTACCAATAATGAAGAATCCAAAACTAATTCAGAACTGAAGAAACATCTGCTTTTAAAAAGTGGTTTATGTTTCATGCACTTTATCTAGAGCTAGATTGAAAATTGCATAGTTTTTTCACATTCTAATTCTGTCATATATTTCCTACAATTAGTTCAAGATTCTGCCATGCTATTTCTTTTTTTTTTAAATTAAAAGTCTATTTGATTTTTTAAATTTGACTTTTTTTTTTGTAACTTACAAGGTGATCACTCCAATAAATCTAATACCCATCTGATATCATACCTAGTTATTACAATATTATTGACTATATTCCCTGTGCTATACTTTACATCCCCATGACTATTTTTATAACTGCTGTGCTATCTCTTGATATTCTTTCATCTGCTGGTGTTTTATTTTATTTTATTTTTTATTATCATGTTTATTTAGTGGTGTTTGTGATATAATGGGAGAAGATGAATGGGGGCGCTGTTAGCCATTTGCCAAATTTAAACCTACTTCTGTAGGGCTTTTAAACCATCAGTTAGTGCTTATTTTGTTGGCAGTATTATATGTGAGCTTATTTATTATTAGAATTACAGCTCCAGTGTAACTATGGCACAGGTGACCTTGATCAATTTTACCTAATTTGATGTAGGGGTAGGAGTGGTTGGCTTTCTTTTTTCAGTAACTCGACCACAGAAGGAGTTATGGCAGCCATCTTCTCTTAAGGGTAGTTCAGAGGCTGGTCTCGACTTTATTGTTATTAATTCTCATGGGTGAAAACTAATGCTGAATCGTAGGCTATAATATTGAAGATGCCTAGCAACACCTGTATGCTTACTGTGGGGCAGGTGTCCATTTACTCTAGAACTCAGCTGCACAATACTGGCCTAGAAATAGGTTTGTATCAATAGTAATGTGTTTCTTTGAGGAATTAGGGAGATGACTATATTTCTGCCCTCAGAGCGAGTGGTCTTAGGAGAGATTCTCCAAGGACCCCTTTGGTTAATATGGCCATTTTTCATGCAGAAAAAGTTTTTGGTAAGCCTCTTTTAAAATTTAAAAAAAAAATTTTTTTTTTCAGAAAAGAAGATTCTATTTCCCATCCCCAGATTTAAAGGCCATAACTGATAAATCATGGCTCCAGGCCAGAAAGTCATTTTCCATTATTATATGTGGTTATTGGACATATACCCCATCTGAGCAAGCACTCAGCCTTCAGTAGATATTTATTGCATGAATGAATTATAGCAAAGTGTGGGCTCAGTCATTTTAAATTAATCCTTCTCTTCTTTTTTTTTTTTAATTAAAAAAAAAAATCCTAGGTAGTATCATGAAGTAAACAAGAGCCCCCATAATATTCTAGATAAAAAGATAGACCAACTGGACCCTCAATTAACTATGGAAACATGATTATACTTCTCTGTGCAAACAAATCAGCTAAGAAATTTTTACAGAATGCTGCCTTGGCATTTTAGCTCCTTTGTAATGTATGGTTACTCGTTCATCATGTCTCTCATTCACAGGTTCCTGAGAGTCACATTTGCTCTACTCCTTGTTCCTGCATTGACTCACTCAAAGTTACTGAAGATTTTCCTGAATTACAGGGTAGATCATGAAGTGCCTGTAAACTACCTCTGAGTAAAAGGAACCTAAATAGTAATTTTTTGTATCATATTGCAATAGCTCATTTCATGGTTACTTGATCAGAATGGCCGATCAAGTATAGCTACTCTGACCTCAAGTTATTGAACTAATAATGTGAGATTGAGCTAAATGCAACCATCTACAATAAAGAAGCTTAAGAAGCTCTGAATAGGTGTGGAATGAAACATTGCCCAACTTTGAGTGCTCCATATCAGATTCTCACAGGAAAAACAACCACCAAGCACAACTAGTCATTTAAACTAAGCTTTAAATAATACTAAATCATTGTTCTATTAATTATATTTCAGGGTTTCAAAACCAGAGTAGTTGTGAAGCTATGATCTATGTTCAATGCTGTCCATATCTTTTACCTTCTTTCATAATATAAGCTGGGATTTCCTAGTTTCTGTAACCTTAAAGAACTAAATAAAACACGAGACACTTATGAATCTGCACATGAAATCCAGTATATTGAGCCCTCTTGAAATAATCAGTTATAAGATACATATTATATGGAATCTGTAAATCATCCATAGTCAATAAAGCTGATATTGCAAGATTGTGGCAGAGGACAGAAACAAATGAACAAATAGTTTAATAGATATGGAAAGAAAAATCAACTTAATTCTCTTTTATCTTTTGGTCATATACGCATGCACATAAAAATTCCAAAATGTTTCCACAGAGGATTGTTTATAACCACAAATTTATGAATATAAAATTGTGTATGATTTCTATATATTTTTATTAAAAATTTAAAAAATGTTGTTATGAAAGACAAGCCAAAAGTAATACAACAGCATTGTAAGTTATGATTTCAAAAGTAAATACAGAGTTTTTATTTAAAATCTATTAGAATATGTCTGCGGGATAGAAATTGACCTGGAAAGACTCTCAGGGAGCAACAGTGCTGCCTAAGGTAGCTTCATGTAAGGAATGCCTTCTGGGTGGTTTGCTTGGCAAGAAAATCACAATCTTGATTCTATAGTTAGTTGAGAATCTATATAGTCTAGCTTTCTATCTAGAACAATTTTTGGGGCTGTTGTTTACAGAGAAAGAATGGTTAATTTAGAATGGTTGAACTCAACATTTTTAAAGTTAATTCATGATATAAATAAATAGTTATTAAGGGCCTACTATTTGTAAGGTGCTGTTCTAGGAGCTGAAGACCCAGATTAGAATCTCCAACACTCATGAAATTAACGTTCTAGTTGGATGAACAGTCAACAAATACAGAATTAAATATACAGTATATCAGATTGTAAACAATGCAATATTATGTAGAGAAATCAAGCAGGCAAAACCCCTAGGGTGGGAACTCGCCAGGCAGGAGTGGAGAAGATTGTGTGAGAGAGAAAATAGTAGAAGATAAGACTAGGAAGATACAGGGAATGTGTGTGTGTGCGTATGTCAGGGGGCAGGGTGAGAAGTGACTATTAAGTAGCAACTGATAGACAATTATAGGAACTTTAGCTATGTTTTAATTTGTAGAAATTTCAATGATTATTGAAATGTGATTATTGAAATTTGCTTCTGGGATATTATGAAATTTGCTTCTGGGATATAGTAGGGATATTATGACTAAAGTTAGAAAATAATATCTCTGGAATTGCTTCTAGTTTGTATTTTAAGAGTGTCCTCATCATTTTTAAGGAAACTTTCCTTCCGTTGTGGCTTTTGAAAATATTCACTACCTGTTACCAAGTCTTTTTTTTTTTTTCTTTGATAGATGTATCATAGCATTTTCCTGTATGTGTTATGGATCAAGGAACACATCTTATTCCACTCCTTGACACTTCTTCAGAATTCAGGAACAGTGAGGGTGATATCAGTTAGGGAAATCTGAGAATAATTGCAATTTTGTGTTAGAATATCATAATAATAGCTTTCTATAAATTCTAAATTTTATTGTTTCTGTGTCTATTCTCTCAACAGTCAAGTTCCAAGTTCTATAGAATGTTAACATGGGCTGCCCCTAAATGAAGGGAAAAGTAGGAGAGTTTTAGGAATAAATAAAAATATATGATGCAAATACACATACATACTTTAATGTTTTATATTAACATTAGCTTTCAGTTCACACAGCATCTGTTTCATGATAAATATGATTCATATATCTTAAAAGCAACATTATGGTATGGTATTCCTCTTTGTGACACAATGAGAGAAAGACTGAGGTTACATATCCTGTGCTAAGGTTTTGGTTGCTCTGGATAGCTCTTAAGTTTCTCTGCTGAATTGCAATGATTGGAAACTCACATTGTGTCTGTGCTTGTGGACAGACTCACTTCCAGCTTGAATTCAAGTGAGAAACTATACACAATGATGTTTCATGTAGATAATAATTAAATATATTTCCTGGCTTGTGGCCTCATTTTAACCATTTTGGGCTCACTAGCATTAGGTCTAGAAAAACAATCTACAAACTGGGCTTTCTGGATTTTCTATTGCACTCTACCTGAATTGTTACTCTAGTTTCCACCCAGCATTGAGAGAACTTTTTTCATAATGAATTTTTTCTATTGTCTGCTTTCCTTCCTTCCTTCCTTCCTTCCTTCCTTCCTTCCTTCCTTCCTTCCTTCCTTCCTTCC
>NW_006430723.1:4504752-4513172 GCF_000325575.1 Pteropus alecto | reverse complement strand
CTTTCTTTCTTTCTTTCTTTCTTTCTTTCTTTCTTTCTTTCTTTCTTTCTTTCTTTCTTTCTTTCTTTCTTTCTTTCTTTCTTTCTTTCTTTCTTCCTTTCTTCCTTTCTTCCTTTCTTCCTTCCTTCCTTCCTTCCTTCCTTCCTTCCTTCTTTCCTTCTTGGTATTGGAAGTATTCAAATGACCAGGTGATAAATAAACTCCAGCTTGGAATGTTTTAATCAGAAAGCATAGCATAGCAAAATAGAACACAACCTGTAAAAGTCAAGCCATAACTTTAAATAAATTTTAACAATAAAAGCATGCAGTATTATACAATGTCTTACAAAGACGGACAAGGAATAGTGGTTCCTTTCTATTTTGCTACAGTGAAGGCAGCTTTGGGTTCATAGAAGGGAAAAAAGAAAGGACTTAGCATTTGAAGCACAAACTCTATGTCAGGCATATGTATATATATCAACCCATATCCTTTGGGTCAGGTATTGAATCCTATGAGACAGATACAATTCTGTTCTAAAGGAAAGAAAGTGGCCAAACAGGCAACATATCCAAAGTAGAATGCGTTGAAATTTGGCTTTTTATTTTATGTACAAAGTAGATTCTACTGCTCAGTAACCCAAAAACTCCACATTTCTTCTTTATAGCTAGCAAAAGTCAGCCTGCACCACACATTCCTAGATGTCACTATCAACTGCTCTTTTCTCTTTTAATAATTTTACACATTCCTTCCTTTTTGATAACATGGCTTCAGAAACATATATTGGCTCCCTTTGTCCAGAATTGCAAAAGACAGAAGTAAGTAAAGATAATAACAAACCAAATCGGGTGTGGCCATTATTGGTTAGAATTCTATGGTAGGTATGATTCTAAAAATGCTCCCAAAGATATCAAGCCTTCAAATCCACAGAACCTATGAATATGATGAGATATCACTCCCAGAATTGTGTTATGCAATATGGTACAGTTGACCTTATAAAAGAGAGATTATCCAGATGTACTTAGTCTAATCACGAACTTGTGAAAGCAGAGAGCTTTCTCTGAATAGTGATGGGAAAGAAAGGCAGAAGAAGTCAAAGATATTTGAAGCATTAGTAGGATTCAATGCATTATTGATAAAGTAAGATAGACAGGGCCGCAACAGAAGGAATGCAAGTGGTCATTGGAAGCCAATAATAGCTGAGGGCTGTTCCAGCAAGTAACGGGAGACCTCAAACCTATAGCCATGAGGACTTGCATTCTGCCAACAACCTGAATGAACCTGGAAGCAGATTCTTTCTGCATATCTTCAGATAAAATTCAAGCCAGCCAAGCCCTTAACTTGGAACTTGTCGATACTGAAGCAGAGCACCCAGTTGACCATGCCAGATAGCCAACCAACAGGACTGTGAGCTAATACATGGGTGTTTTTTTTTTTTGCCTTTGGTCACCAAGTTTGTCCAAATGTGTTAAGTAGCAATAGAAAGCTGGTACAGATTATTTTCTTCTAACTCTTTAAATATCTAGTCCAGTTGCATCCTTTATGTCCCTTACAGTGCAACCGAAGAGATGCCCACCAGTTTTCTGTTTTATAACCCTGTTCATCTTCAGCAGAGTACTTACCACAACTTGTTAATTGTAATAATCTTTTTTTTTTTTTTTGGCTCTGCTTCCTGGATAAAATATAAAATCTTGAGGGTAGGATTTGTTTTTCTTGCTATATCCTGAGCCTCGTACATAGCATGACTAACCTTTACTGAATTGAGTGAATAAATATTGCTTGCAGTAACTAGACATCTGCCTTAGATAACATAAAGTATATTGGAATAAAGATTCTACTATCACAAAAAGTGTGTTGAAAGGTCACTTAGTATTTTAAATATTTTGGCACTTAAATTTCTAAAACCAATTATTATCTCCCATGTACTTTTACTTGTGAAATTATTTACTTCCTTTGGTTACCTTTAACTACTTTTTCCACAAATAATTTAGCTATAACCTAACATTTGCTTTTATTTATATATAAAGAGTGCTTTCTGGTTTTTCTTATTGCTACTCCATTATATTAGGTAGATAATATACTCATAAAGTACATGTTGCAATTTATGAAAAATAAAGAAATATACAAAGAGATTTTTATATCAGAAATGGAACATTGCACTGCATTTAAGGTAATGTTCAGAGAGAATAATATCCTTGGGTAATTGATTTCAAAGCATGTAAAATTATACCAATTTGTGTTTGAGACAAGCTGAAAAAATTCTAAGTCAAATAATAAAATGTGATTTCTTGTAGACTGACTGTATAAAGGCCATAGCGGGGGAAAATAGAAGTTAGTTAATGGTGGGATTAAGTAGGCAGGTACTGAAGGCTGAATGATAGAGTAATATCTATGCTTAGATATCAAGAATATCATAATGAGAAAAAAATGAAGGGGGGGGGTTCCATGAAGAGTCCAAAGATAAGGAATTATTAATGAATATTTGGACTTACACTTCATTTGATGTCTGCTCTGTGGAACAATGAGATTGCCTGCTGTGTAAATAAGAGGTCACTGGCCAAGGAACTCTCTAAACAAAGCACCTAACAGCATGCAGATTCGTTTGTTAAATATGGCACCAAGAAAATCATTTTAGAAGTCTTTTTCAGAAAATGAAGTAATATCAAGACAATCATTGGTAGCTGCACAGAAAATGGTGGATAATCCAACAATAAATATTGCATAGAAGAGGCATCTCAAGTAGACACATTGCTCTCTTCTCTTTCTCTACTCATTTCCCCTTCACCTTAATCTCTCTCTATGTGGAATTATCTTCCAATTCCACAAAATTCCTTGCTTTTCTTGTCTAAATCTTTTTTCACTGACTGTTGCTACTACTTGAAATATTCTTTTCCCTATTCTAAAGTTGAATCAAACAGCTGGTTTGGCCTAGCTCTAATACCCACTTAATCATGTACTAATTGTATAACTATAAAACAATTATTTAAACTTTCTGAGCATGTGTTTCCTCATTTAGAAAATGAGAATAATGATAACACCTATTGTATTAGTTTTCTAGGGCTGTTACAACATTGTACTACTGGGTAGTATAAGCCGTGGAAACATATTGTTTCACAGTTTGGGAGGCTAGAGGTCCTAAATCAAGATCTCAGCAGGACTGGTTCTTTCTGAGGGCTATGAGGGAGAATATGTTCCATATCTATATCCTAGCTTCTGGAAGTCTTACGGTAACCCTTGTCATTCCTTGGCTTATGGCAGCATAATTCCAATCTTCACATGGAATTCTCCCTGTTTCTCTATCTCTGTATTGAATTTTCCTCTTTTTATAAGGACAAAGTCATATTGGATTAGAGCCCACCCTACTCTAGTATGACTTCATCTTAACTTAATTAATCTTAACTAATTACCTGTGCAATGAACTTATTTCCAAATAAAGTCACATTCTGATGTACTGGAGTTAGGACTTGGAGTAAGATATAAGCCATAATACTTAACACCTACTTTATAGAGTTATTGTGAAGACTCAATGAAATAATGTATAACAAGTATTTAGCTCAACGTTTGGCACATTAAAAATACTGAATAAATTACTTGATATTAAGGGACTTGAAACTTTTTATTTCTGCAAAATGTTGCAACTATTTTTTGCTGCTTATTATATTATTTGCACTTTTCTTTTTCTCTCCTTTGCACACTCTCTCTCTGTCTCTCTGTGTTTCTCTCTCATACATACATGTAGAAGCTCATTCTTTCACTTTTTATGTAGCCAAATATTTTCATGTTTTCTTTAATATGCTTTCTACCTTTGACATCATTATGCTGTGTTTCTCTATATACCTATTTTAATAGCTTTCATTTTATTTCCAACAGGAAAAAAAATTGTGTAAAGGAAGTTGTTGGCACAGGTTATAGTATACAAGTGACAGAATTCTGTTTTTTTTTAGAACATTTTTGCTGTTCCCAGCCTCAAAAAGATCCTTTGAAAGCTAAATCCACCATCCTGAAAAACAGCTGGATTTAAAAAATGGGTCATTTGTTAGACAACAGCCTTGGTCAATAATGCAATGCTATTCCATACAGGGAAGGCAAGCTCTCACATCAAAAGGTCCCAACACTTTCCACGTTACAAGGACTTGTTCATAATATTCTCCCAAGAAATTGCCTTTGGTATAGAATTCACTGTAAGCTGTCAAAACAAATGTAAAACTTTCTGGCTTGAAAGTCATGGTTAATACGCATCTTGTTACTACAGTGACAGCTGGAGCAGGCAGAATTGTCCATTATAAAAGGATCAACACTAGATGGATTTTAATAAAAAGCCCACAGGGAATCATGAGGTCTCAAAGTGCTGCATAGATGCCTAAAATTAAAATAACAACAAAAAATGGACACAGATTATAAACATTTCAGAATACATTAACTGTATAATTTCATGCCTTTTGCTTCTTTACAATAGATACACTTTCATGTAAATGCATAGGAATTTAGCAAAATTAAATAATTCACATTTGAACCTGAACCATATCGAGGTTCTAGTAGTCACCTTCCAAAAAATCACACAGCAGCTTGACATGAGAATTAAATGATATTCCTTGTAAAGATCTTAGCACAGTGCCCAGGAGTGAGACTTGTCTTATTCAACATCTCCATCATCACCATTATGTTAGAAATATATATATTTTTAATAAAATGTCTAAATTAGTGGCCTTGAGCAGGGCACAGGCTGCAGCTAAACGGCCTGCAGTGGAGTTCCTCCAAGGAGGTCATGGGGCCAGCACACCTGGTGGCCAGTTTTGGATCAAGCCAGAGCATTACCTGGGCTGCATCCAAGGATGACACACCAAAAGGGCAGACTGGGAAAGCATCATAGCCCTGCTAAAGTGAATCCTGCTCCGTAGGGTCAGCCCCTGCACAATAAGCTCCTCCTCTGTAGTCACCAGCCAGTCCTCACAACCAATCAGCCCAAGGGTCAATCCCTCCGTCTGATGTACAAACAGAACCATGGCTCAACTATAACACACAAAGGACACACCTGGAGCACCCATCTCAGGTGACCAGAGAAGATTGTGCCACTGGGCCCCAGAAGGCACCTGCTACTTACGGCCTCTCTGCTGAGACAAGGAAACAGAGCAGCCTTACATAGAAATAAACACAGGGAGGAAGTAAAAATGACACAAAGAAACATGTCTCAAATGAAAGAACAGGAAAAAAAAAAAAAAAAAAAAAAAAAAAAAACCTCCAGGAAAAGAACGAAACAAAACGGAGACAAGCAATGTACCAGATATAGAGTTCAAAACACTTGTTATAAGGATGTTCAATGAACTTAGGGGAAGAGTAGATGAATTGAGGAAGAACTTTAACAAAGAGATAGAAACATAAAAAAAGAACCAGTCAGAAATGAAGAATACAATAGATAAAATAAAGAATATACTAGAGGGAATCAACAGTACGTTAGATGAAGCAGAGGAGCAAATCAGTGATTTAGAAGATAAGGTAGCAGAAAACACCCAACAGGAACAGCAACAAGAAAAAAATCGAAAAAAAATGAGGATGGTTTAAGGAGCCTCTGGGAAAACGTAAAGCGTACCACCGTTCATATCATACGGGTATCAGAAAGAGAATAGAGAGAGCAAGGAATTGAAAACCTATTTGAAGAAATAATGACAGAAAACTTCCTTAACCTGGCCAAGGAAACAGACATATGAGCCCAGGAAGCGCAGAGAATCTTAAACAAGATGTACCCAAAGAGGCCCACACCATGATGAAAATGCTAAAGGCTAAAGATAAAGACAGAACCTTAAAAGCAACATGAGAAAAATGTAAGACTTTCAGCTGATTTCTCAACAGAGACATTGCAGAACAGAAAGGATCATCATGGAATGTTCAAAGTGTTGAAAAGCAAATACCTACAACCAAGATAACTCTATCCAGCAAAGCTATCATTTAAATCAAAGGACAGATAAAGAGCTTCTCAGACAAGAAATAGTTAAAGGTGCTCATCAACACCAAACCAATATTGCAAGAAATGTTAGAAAGGACTCTTTTAAGAAAAAAAAAAGAGAGAGAGAGAAAAAAATTAATAAAATAGCAATAACTACATATGTATCAACAATTACTTTAAATGTAAAAGCCCCAATTAAAAGATAGGGTGGCTGAATGAATAAGAAAACAAGACCTTTACATATGCTACCTACAAGAGACTCACTTCAGATCTAAAGACACACACAGACTGAAAGTAAATGCATAGAAAAAGATATTTCATGAAAATGAAAAAAAAAAAAAAAAAAAAAAAAGGAACGGTAGCAATACTTATGCCAAACTAGACATTAAAACAAAGGTCATAACAAGAGTCAAAGAAGGACTCAGTAATTCTACTTCTGGGTATTTATCTTAAAAAAAAAACCCAAACACTACTTTGAAGGGATTTGTGAGTCCATATGTTCATTGTAGCATTATTTACAATAGCCAAGACATGGAGGCAATCTGGGTTTCCATCAATAGATGAATGGATAAAGAAGAGGTGGTATATATATATAATATTCCATTTTAATTAGCCATTAAAAAAATGAAATCTTACCATCTGCAACAACATGGATTAACCTGGATTAACCTGTGCTGAGTGAAGTAAGTCAGACAGAGAAAGACAAATGCCATATGATTTCACTTACATGTGGAATTTAAAGAACAAAATAAACAAACAAAACAGGAACAAACTCATTGATATAGAGAACATTTTAATGGTTGCTGGAGGGGTGAGTGAAAAAAGTGAAGAGGTTAAAAAGTACAAATTGATAGTTACAAAATTGTCACAGGGATGTAAAGAATATACTCAGTGATATTGTAGTAACTATGTATGGTGTCAGATGGGTCCTAGATTTATTGGGGTGATCACTTCATAAGTTATACAAATGTTTTCTCACCATGTCATACACCTGATACTAATATAATATTGCATGCCAAATATGATTTTAAAAATTTAAAAACACCTAAATTTAATTTTGTGCTTTTTATTGATTTCCTAGAAGACTACGAAGAAAAATTTCTAAAATAAATTTCCTTGTTTTTAGAAATTGAAATGGTTTGCAGTTCTTCTTTCGTCACCTCTCTCAACTGTCTTGTATCTTACAGTGAATGATCTCTTTTGTTAGTGTGTCACCTGAAAGAATACAAAATACAGAAATGCTAGAATGTATTTTGGGATTATTTACATTTCACAGATGAAGTATCTGATGCTCCATAACACTTCTCAAGGACATTGTGAATGAAACAAGAATAATTAAAAAAATATAAATACTTCAGAATCTAATGGAACAAATGGTGAAACTTCTGACAGCCTAACCAAATACAGCAAATAGGGACAATGGTCAGATTAACAATATTACTTTCTTACAGCGGCTTTTATTTTAAATAATCTCAAAGCAGCCACTGTTAATTTAGAAGCCAGTAAGTTAAAGATGAGTTGGTAGCCTTAGAAACAATATTTAGTCAAGACCTTTGGCTATGTTTGCTTGAGCTTGGGTCTGACCAGAAGTAAATGCACTGAGAACCTACCAAGTTTTGAGGAAATAGTATTTCCAAAGAACTTCTAAGGCAAGTTTATAATAACCTCTCACTGTCAAATTACCAAAACAATCCCAGGCCCCCAAATCTCTGCCAATAGCAATGAAGCTGCTAAAGCTACATGGCCTCCAGCAAGGACAACCTCACTAATGTCCACCTTTTTGTGACCATGAGAAAATGGACAGATGTACCTCCCAGATGGAAGAGCCAGAGGCCATGGAGGGAAAGCAAGAACAGAACCAGGAGTCCCCAGATGGGGTGATCACAGAGTGCACTCCTTTGCCAGGGAAAGTAGTTCTCACTATTTCTTCCAAACAGAATGGGTTAACTGTTCTGACCCAGTGATGGTTGCATGGTTCCTATTTTTCTCTTTTCCAAATGGAAATTTTTATTGTAGCTACTTATTTTCCTCTTATACTTTTTCATTCTTATGCTTGGTGTTCTGGGGAAGCAGGTGTCTTCATTTATAATTGACCAGATCCCAGGAGCTGTATGTAGACTTGATGGAGAGAGCTACACATTACCTGGACTTTGAGCTGGATGCAGTTACCAGAGGCAGAAATGGGGTTGTTACGTTTTGGCAAGGAAATAAGTACATTTATAAATGGAAGAAGGACATATAAAGATATGAGTAGTTAAATAGGGGTGTCACAGACACTGTGTTCGTTATGAAATATTCCATTTTACCTTCTTCCTTAAAACAGAATTCTTATTTTACTCTGGGCTGATTTTATTCATAGCTAAAAGTATACATTTTCCAGCCTCTTTTGCAGATTAAAATGGACAAGGAAATATAAACAGAAATTGCCGGGTAGGCCTTCTAGTAATTCTCTTAAGGTAACTGACTCGGACATGAGGGCTGTCATTTTACCTGTCACTCTTT
>NW_006430723.1:4485942-4504719 GCF_000325575.1 Pteropus alecto | reverse complement strand
CAGCCTTCTCATGACTTAGAAATTGGAAGCAATAAACTAAAGATAGGATGGCAAAAAGAAAGTTCTGGATCCCGACAAGTATGGTCTTAATGTTCCCTTCAGATTGACTAAACTTTAGACAGGTTTCTTCCTGGCTATAAGCCCCTGACTCCTCTTTTCTTAGTACATTTACTTTAGAAAACTTGTAATTACTAATCCTTTCTCTGCCCCTTTGAAATGTATTTGAATCTCCTTAAAGGCTCATAAGTCTTAAGAACCCTCCCAGGAAGATGTATTTCTCAAAGATCTGGGAACCATCTCTTTGAAATGTAAACATCAAGAAAAGATAAAGCCCTATCTCTCAGTCTCTGTGGAAGGATAAGAGCCTAACTTCAGTGGGCTCCTAGCTCTAACTTGTAAAACTACCTCTTGCCAGGAAAAGAGGAGAAAATTCAATTTTCTTTGGGTAAAGCTAATTAACAAACACAAATGACCTATGATCCCCCAACCCCAGCTCTTAATATACTCTCCTGCCCTTTGTGTCGGTGGGGCTGAATATCCAGATCTGATCTGTGCTCTTTCCTCTATTGTTGGCAATAGTATCAGAATAAATCAATTTCTGTCTGCTCATCTTGCTAGTGCGATTTTTCTTTAACATTCACTAATGACTTTGTGGAACCACAGGCACATCTCTAGACTGCCTAGCCTCAAACTTCTTTAACATGACCAAATAAACTCCTGATTTATTTAAGTCACTATAGTCAGGTCACAATTACTGGTGGCTAAATGCAATTCTTAATTAATAAGAAGCTTTGATATGCAAGAGTAAGGAAACCAGTAAACATATAGAAAAGTCTATTGCGTTCTGTAGAGTGTATCCTGGGAATGAGCAGATCAGAGTTAAAATGGGCAGATCAGAGTTCTCGTTTCCTCTTACTTTTAATTTAATTGGAACTTTATAAATTTAAGTATCATGGTAAAATTTAAAAGAATCACTAAAAGATTAAGTGTTGAAGTATGTAACTTTTGATTTCATAGAAATAGAACTTAGAAAAAGAAAACAGGGATAGAACCCAATAGAAAATCAGTAAAATAGAGATAAAAATAATGTATATAAAAAGCCAGAGAGATAGAATGCCCTAAAGCAGATATTTCTTCATCAGATACTAAACATGTGAAGTAATGGATGTGTTAATTAATTTGATTGTAGAAACTATTTCAGAATGGATATGTACATTAAATCATCATGTCGTGTATTCTAAAAAATCATGTTGTACAATATCAATATATATATTTTAATTTGTCAATTATACCTCAATAAACCTGGGGGATGGAGGAAGAAAATAAAAGTTCTATATTTAAGGGATCTAAAAAATAACCTTGAATATATACAATGTAAACACTTATAAAACTACTAATCAGCCAAACTCTTTTTTCAGTAATTGAAAAGTTAGGCAGGAGAAAACACATACACACACACACACACACACACACACAGAGACAAACACACACACACACAGAGACAAACACACACACACAAACACCATGATTTGGACAGCCACACACACACACACAGACACAAACACACACACACAAACACCATGATTTGCACAGTGCAATTAGGCTTGATTTAATGGATATATTAAGAAATATTTACCTAACAACAATCAAAGAATGTAACTACATTTTTCTAAAGAAAATATAAAACACAAGTAATGTTCATGGTCTAGGTTGGAAAACGAACCTTAAATATCAAAGAATCAAAGAATCAGTATCATACATATCATAGCGTGTTCTTACAACATAATTTAAGGACAATAGCAGTAACAACTGTGAAGGGACATTACCTGTTTGGGGAATATTTAAAACAGTTTTCTAAACTGATCAAAGAAGATATCCTGAGGAGAGAAAGAAAATACTTAGAACTAAATGATAATAAAAATAATATATATTGAAACTCATGGTATTTAATTTAAATTATATTTAAGGGGAAATGTACATAATAGTATTATGTAAGTATTTTTAAACACTTGTCTAAGAAAAAAATTGAATAATCAAATTTAATTGTCAGTTAAGATGTTGACAAAAGAGTAGCTGACTTAAAAATATAATTGAAGTAATAAAGATAAGAGTAAAAACAAGAAGCAGAAAAATATATAATAAGGAGGATCTAAATAGTGGTTGGTTTTTTGAAAAAAATAGTACTAAAGTAAACAAACAAAACTCCATTAGAACTAATTTAAAAATGATAAAACACTCAAAAATATTTTAGAAATGGATAAGGAATATAATAACAAATATAGCAGAAATTATATAGGTGACTTTATGCTCTTATAATTGAAAACTTCCTAGAAGAATCTAAAAAGTAGCCTTATACAGAATATGTATAAAACCTAAGTAATAGTAGAACATTAAAAAATAAATAAATCATTAGTTAAATCTTTCCTCAAAAGAAAACTCTAGACTCAGGTGGTTTAATAGGTGATCATTATAAAATATTAAATTAAGAAATTATTTTAGTTTCACACAAAAGTATCTAAACGATAGTAAATGAGAGACTTCTCCCCAGTTAATTTTATAATACTAACTGTAAATATAAAAATTAGTCAAGAGCTATAAAATAAACTATAGATTAATCTCCTCATAAATCCAGACTTAAAACTCCTAAATAAAATATTATAGAAATCCAAACAAAATATATGAAAAGTCATGACAAAATGTTTATATTGCAGGATTCTAGGTTGATTTGACATTAGAAACCTATTATTGAAATCACTATGTTACTATGTTAATTGAATTTAGAAAAAAATATTCTCAACTGATATAGAATACTTATATGATAAAATTCAAAAGCCATTCATGATACAAAATTAAAATCAGAAATAGAAAAAGGTACAGCAAATATTACACTTAATAGTAAAATATTACAGGCATTCATTTTCAGATTGAATATAAGACAGTGATATCCATTGTCACTGTTTCAGTATTATTCTGAAGTTCTTTACAATGTAATAAAACAAGCAAAAGAGAAAGAAAAGGCGATATAAAGATTAAAAAGAATAAAACCAAACTGCCATTGTTATATTTAATATAATTGTATACTGAGAAAACTCCAAATGTTTTACAAATATTAGAATAAGGCAGTTTAGCAAGTTTCTGAATATATATTCAATAAAGAAAAAACTAATTGCTCTTCTATGCTCCAGTAAACAATGAAACAAAATTCCAATCATCGAAGCTATAAAACAAATGTATAAAAGGAAATCTTATTTTAGATTAGATAGAGCAAGCAAACTGCATTCTGTGTCAGCCACTAAATGCAACTATAAACTTGGATGAATGTAGAAAGAGTTATTTGAGGACTCTGAAACGTGAATACGATCTTAGAGATCAGGGGAAAAGACCAGAACTCAAAGTACCACTGAACTAGTGGTGCATTTAGCATCTCTTTTTACTCTCTGGTATCCCTCAGCTATAATACACACAAAGTGTAGTATAATTGGCCCTTACTCTTAGACAGAAGCTGTTTAGAAAGCTTTGATGGGCAGGGTTAGAATGCTTAGTTAAATATCCCTCTATCAAAAAGTCTCCATCTTTGTTTGTGTAGTAAAACAGGGACTTGGTGGAGTTTTGAAAATCAAGACATACTTGATCAGGGGCACTGGAGATCTGTAAGATCTCGGTTTCTCTCATTTTGAAGCTTAGAAGCCAAGTGTGTTTGCAAAGCTTAGGCGCTTCTTTTATACTATTTGTAAAACTGGGAGGGCAAGTATTAAAAATCAAATGTGGGATGTTCTATATTTGGGTCAAAATATCTACCATCTACCTTTATTATATTGGATAGAAGAATCACTTTCCATCATTGTTCCAGTTGTAATAGTCTCCTATAATATTTCCTATATTCTCACATTAAAGTTTTAAAGTTTTTCTTCATATATTTTTAGCAAATATGGAACTGTAACTGATTTTTTATTTTTCTCTTTTACAGATAATCAGTTGTCCCAGGACCATGCTGATCTGTAAATTACAACATTCTCAGTTATCGTGTCGCTGCTTTGGCACCACATTCTGTCTCATTGGTCTGCTTATCTCTTCTTCTGCCTTGAGTATTATAATTTATTAGTAGTGGTGTAATATGTCATTGTGTTTGGCAGGGCCAGTCCCCATCATTGTTTTTCTTCAGGATATCATAGTTATTCTTGGCCTTTTGAATTTCCATATTCATTTATAAATCATATTATTAGGCCCCAGGAAAAATCATTTCATGTCATTGTGTTGAATCTATAGATTTATGTGGAGATAACTGACATGTATAACATAGCATGCCTTTCTACAGATGATCATCTAGTCAATCTTTAATTTATTAATATAGCTTTATTATTTTTCCATAAAGCACAGTCCAACTTTTTTATCAAAAAAAAGTACACACTTTTATTATTAATGAATGTGACAATTTTTCTAAGAGGTTTCGGCGTAATGATTTTATATTATACATTAACATCGTTGTCATTTATCTAATAGACCCATGTTTGTCAAACCAATCTTGGAGTAATATTTATCTGAAAGACTCTGAAATGCTCGTTTTATTCTACAAATTATCATCATGATTATCACTAGTAACACTTTGATTTTGAAAAACATGAGCAGTAAATGATGTTAGTGAAACATTTATTTTATAACATGGTTGCTAACATCACAAACATCAAATTCAATATCAAATTTAACTTTAACTTGTTTTAATTGACTATCTGTTTCAACTAAACTAGAAAATTTTGAGTCAAAATGTAAAAGAATCTGCCACATGTTATTTACCATGGCTGCCCACATCTCCTATCTCATGCTCATCTTTGGAGCTCCAACTGTTGTACTCCCAGCCGAACTTAAAAGGTTTGCAAGCTGTGCATTTCCAAGATGGCTGCTGCTGCTGCTGCTGGTTTCCGTTTTAACTACTCAGGTCTCAAAGGCAATCAAAAAAGGCTTCAGTCAGTGAGTTAGGTGTCTTGAAATAACATAAAGACAAAGTTGTCAATTGAGATTCCAACTTAGGTTGTAATTTCAGCTATGCTTATGGTTTGATAATTAATGAGGGACATTAAATTAAGCAATTAATTATATCTTCAGAGTCTTATTATTAATAATCTCCGTTCAGTTCCAGTTTTTTTACTATGGGCAACAGTGCTATATTTAAATGTTTTGGCTGACCTTCCTTTTTATTTAGCAGATATAAGGTTATTAAAGTAGTTATGAAGAAATATGACATCTTTAGTTGATCTGATAATTGGTATCTTTGATTCTCTAAAGGAATAATTATGATAGCTGACATTCAGACCAGTGTAAAAAGAGAGAGGAAATCATCACCCTTACAAGAGGGTAATACAGTGCTGCTATAGAAACAAATTATCTTGTTCAGGGTTGTTATAAACAAGATTGTAGTGACATTTGTGGTGTGGTAGAAAGAATATGGTTAGTTCCACCACTTAAAATACAGGTTCAGCTAAGTCTCAAACTCTGAAGAACTGTTTTTGCACATAGAAATGCAAAGATAATAGTTAAGGTAGTCTTGAGCAATACACACATGGCAAGATACCTTGCTTTACCAGTCAGCTAAACTTACTACGAGGGTATCACAATTTAGACAGTGTGGGATTTGTATACAACTAGACAAAAGTGAACGCATTTGTGTTGAGTATATATCTCTCCTTATTCTCTTTCTTTCTCACTGACTTCTTACTTTCTGCCTTCTTAACCTTCTCATCTTCTAGAGCTATAAACATTGGAGTACTCTAGAACTCAGGCTTCAGAATTCTTTTTTCTTTATACTCATTTAAAATAAATTCAGTATTCTGACTTTAAATATTACCTATAAGTATATAGGTCCCAATTTTACATCTTCAGCCTAGCCCCTCTCAATCTTCTCTACAATAGATCCACAAGAGAGCTAACAAGAATCACTTTTGATTCTCATTTGTAACATGTCCAAAATCACTTTCGATTTTCATTTTTGTGCCAGACACTACTAATTGTCTATTGATGTTCATTCTCTCTGTCTTCCTTTCAGTAACTGAAACTCCTGAATTTTCTCTGAGTACATGATTGTGTAGTAAGGACTATTCAACTGACTCTTGAATAGTGTGGGGGTTAGGGACACTGATCTCCTGTGCAACTGAAATTCCATGTGTAACTTTTGATTCCCTCAAAACTTAACTACTAATAGTCTACTATCGATTGAATGCCTTGCCAGTACCACAGTCAATTAACATATATTTTTTATATTATGTGTATTATATACTACATTTTTACAATAAAGTAAGCTAGAGAAAATGTTAAGAAAATCATAAGGAAGAGAAAATACTTTATAGCACTGTGCTGTATTTAACAATACTATAAGTTTATGCTATCTGTTTATAGGACAAATCATCTGTCTGTCAGAAACTACATCAATATTGTCTTATATGATACAAAATACTGTAGATGTTATATGTAGTACTAGCACTAGACATCAAAAATGAAAATGTAATGTGGAAAAGAAATTCACATTTATTTACAGTAAAATGATTTATACATTGGTAATAAATAAGCAGCAATATTATTACTTTATGGTAGCCTAGTGTAATCAATATAATTACTTCACGGTAGCCTGGCCAATATACTAATAAATGAATCATTGTAAAATTTTTATGGCATACAGTATTATAGTCATATTCATAATACAATATTGAAAACATTGTCAAATATTGTTAAAAACCACTTACCTGTGAGAATAGGCTGATATGCAGTTTCTCTAATTATGAGAGTCACAATATACAGTAATGTAATTCTCTGAAAGAAAAGTTATAAAACAGTAAAAAAAGTAACACATTACTAATTTTTTATGAAATATCACTTATGCCTATGTAACAATAGGCTATCTACTTCAATAGAAGTCTTGAATACAATGTTCTACATAATGAGTGCTTAGGCGATTATAATGATGACACAAAAACATCTCATACAGTTATTAGATTTTCACACGAAGACACACACAAACACAACAGATAAGTTTATTAATTGTATAGAGTGATGATAATATACTATGCATTAAGTAGAAGTGGATAATTATAAAGGCCTTCATCCTCGTCATCTCCGCGTGGAGTAGGCGAAGAGGAGAGGGAGGTGGGGTTGGTCTTGCTGTTTCAGGTGGCAGAGGTGGCAGAGGTGGAGGAGGTGGAGGAAGTGAAGGGGAAGCAGGAGAAACGGGCATACTCCATGTAACTTTACAGAGGTATGTTGTAAATTCTGTCTGACTTTTTTGCTTTTTCATTTCTCTAGAAATGTTTCTATATGCTACCAATCCTTCTTCCACTGTTTGCATTAGTTTCAGTGCCCACTGCATAGAAGGATCCATGTCATAGAAGTCAAAAGCGGTCTTGAATAATTGGAGCACTTCTGCCAATTTGTCTAATGGCCGTTTGTTCCTGGCACTGCTTCTTCTAGTTCTTCTTCCTCGTCGTCTGGCACTGGTTCAAAAGCACTCATCTCCATCAAGATGTTTTCTGTTAATTCCTCTTGTGTGGTGTCTATTAGCTCCTGGATTTCTCCAAGATTAATATCTTGAAACTCTTCATCCTCCCATCTTTTTTTGTCATATCCACAGTCTCTTTCATGATTTCTTTGATTGTCTCTGTCATATATCCTGTGAACGAATGCACATCTGGACAGTTTTCTCCAGTAGGTCTTACTGTTTTGGGTGTGATGGCTTCCAAGGCTTTTTTATAACAATGATGGTTTCTTGGATGGTGTAATCCTGCTAGACTTTCATGATGTTCTGTCTCTAAGGGCTCTATTCCTTAGAATTGACAATCCTTTCCAAAGAGCACTGTGTATCATGAGCCTTAAATGTCTATGACCCCTGATCTAGAGGCTGAATAAGAGATGTTCTATTTGAGGGCACGTAGACTACTTTGATGCCTTCAGCGATGAACTCATGGGGTTCTGGGTGAGTGGGGGCATTGTCCAAATTCAAAAGAACTTTAAAAGGCAGTCCTTCACAGGCAAGGTACGTCTTGACTCAGGGACAAAGCATCGATGGAACCAATCCAAGAAAAAGAATTTTCATTATCCAAGCCTTCTTATTGTGCAACCGAAAGACTGGCAGCTGGTGTTTATCTTTCTCCTTCAAGGCTCGAGGTTAGCAGCTTTATAGAGAAGGGCAGCCCTGATCATAAACCCTACAGCATTTGCACAAAACAGCAGTTAGTCTGTCTCTTCCTTCCTTATATCCTGGCACTCAGTTCTCTTCTTTACTGATAAATGTCCTTTGTGACATTTTTTTTTTTTCCAGAATAGGTTACTTTTGTCTGCATTAAAAACCTTTTCAGGCAGATATCCTTTTCCTCAATGATTTTCTTAATGGCGTTGAGGAACTCCTCTGATGAGTCTTAGTTTGCAGAAGATGATTCTTCTGTTATCTAGACATTTTTAAGCCAAACCTCTTTTTTTTGAAATTATCAAACCATCTTTTGCTGGCATTAAATTCTTCAGCTTTAGATCTTTCACCTTCCTTTTGCTTTAAGTTGTTACATAATGAGTTTGTTTATTTTTTTCTTCAATATTGTTGAGTCTATAGGTTTGCCCTTCTTATGCCAATCCTGCAGCCAAATAAAAGCTGCATTTTCGATACAAGATAACAAGGTATTTCACAAAAAGTGAATGTTTTCTTGCATGTGATGCAGGCATAGCTGCACCACAAATCCCCACCCCCGTCCCTTTTTTTTCTGCCATGGTCCTTACACTGAATTAATTTATTTTAAAATAGTGAGCAACTGAAGCTTCAGACTTCAATTTATGGTACACATCAAGCAATTCAACTTTTCTTGTAATGTCATAACTTTTGTCTGTTTCTTGGGAGCACTTCCAGCAACACTAGTGGCATTTTGTATAGATCCCATGATGTTATTCAAGGTTTATGGTATTGCACTAAAGATGATGAAAAATACACAAGAACTGCAAGATATCACTTATTACTGCTATATGCAATTTACTAAAAAGACGAATTGCTCTCACAAAGATTAGCATCACACGGCTTTTAAACAGATACTTGCAACACTTGAGCTCACTGCAATAGCAACAGGAGGTGGCTATAAAATTATTACAATAGTACAGTACATACTAAAGTTAATTTCATGCAGTTACGATTTAATACTGCATCTCTTTACATTTGTTTACATTTCTCTTGACTGCAAATAGTGCCACGTATGGTTTGTAAGTGTCTGTATGCATAAGTTTTGATCATTTTTAACTTTATATAATAGATTAGTGTATGTTTTATGGTAGCAAATAATAAAATAGACTAGTAGCTTCATATTTTTTTTACATTCATAACATACCTAACTTTTCCTTAATTTCTTCGATATTTCTAGGCTATGTGGTTTGTCTGAGAGTTTTTTCAAATTGTCACAAATCTACAAAAACATTTCCAATATAGTTATTAAAAAAATTCGCATATAAGTGGGCCCGTATGGTTCAAATCCATGTTATTCAACGGTCAGTTGTATTTGTGTTATCATCTTTTCTTTCAGCTAATTGTTGCTATAAGACAAAAGTAGGGCCATGAGGGTGTTAACGGAAGTGATGCGTTCAACTCCCAGGTCGTCTCCTTAAAGATGAAGCTATTTGTTCTGGAATTTCCTTTCACCTTTCGCTGAAACTGAGAAATGGAGGTGAGTCAGCTTGGAAAACGATGCAGCAATAAGATTGGAAGGAGTGCTGGTCCCAAAATGACTTCTGGAGGAGAAACACCTTTCTATCCCTGCATGACTTTCTCCTGAAATGTTTTGTGAGATAGATCTCAGCTTCTCTCTTCATTAAAACACTCTTGGTGTTTTTATTCTAGCACTGTAGTCTGTTTTATACACACCCCAAACCTAATCCTTCTTCATTTTTTTTTCATCCTTGACTCCATTCACATCCCATCTTTAAGCCTTAAGCATACTCTGTTGGGTATATTTTCAAAATAGATACAAAATCTGACTATTCTAACCTACTTACATTGTCTAAATTACCATAATCTCCTACATGGATTATTGTAATAGCATCTAACAGGCCTTTTGTTTTCCTCAAATTTAGTTTTAAACTAACAGCTGGAGTGTTCTTTAAAAACATGTCAAATCATGTTACATACATGCCTAATTGCCTCCAATGGCTTCTACATTACTACTGAGTGAAAACAAACAAACAACATCCTTACAAGAGTTTACATAATATACCCTACTTCTACCTCTGTGAACTCATTTTCTATAACTTTACTTTTAGTCGCATGTCTCCCCAGATTTTGGCTAATTTGCTGAGGACAGTTCCAATTCAATAACCTCCATTTGTCTGAAATTGTTTCATCTAAGATATCCACATGACTCACCCCATCATTTTCCTTAGATCTCTCCATAAGCATCATCTTATTGGTGAGGTCTTCCTTACAAAATATCAACTTCACATCATTTTCTCCTACTACCATTTTTATTACTCTGGTTTATTTTTTTCCAACATACTTATCACTTTTTTGACTTATAATGAATTTACTTTTTTATGTTTTTTTTTTATGACTTCTATGAATTCAGAGGTTTTTTATTTTGTTTTGTTTTGTTTTTAATTCCTGGTTCACTGCTATATTCCATGTCTGGAAAAGTGTCGAAGTGTAGTAATCATTCAATAAATAATGCTTGATTTGAATAAACAATAATGAACATCTATCCATTAATGAGCCATGAAACAACTATGACAAATGATATTACAAAATAATGCTTAATTATATAAAAATAATCATAACAAAGTGCCTATTTAAAAAGGAACATTTACGTAAGAATATTTTAATTAAAAACGTGTATGAAACATGACTGCATAAGATGTACCTTGCACATATCCACCCCCTACCCCACAACAACAATATTCAATCCATCCACAGACAAAAGTGACTTCATGGGCACTTTGGGATCCAGGTAGGAAACTGTGAAACTCTGGTGCAGTCCAAGATCAAAGGGGAGTCATTTGACAAGGCACACTCAGGCTGACTACAGCTGTGGTCCCAGCTGTAGACCCAGAAATAACAACAAAAGCAAGAATAAACAAGCAGGACTATATCAAACTAAAACGTTTCTGCACAGGGAAAGAAACAACAGAATAAGGCAGAAACCTACAAAATGGGAGAAAATATTTGCAAACCATATGTCAGATAAAGAGAAAATATCCAAAACATACAGGAAATTCATATAACTCAATAGCAAATAAAAGGTAATAATCTGATTAAAAAGTGGGCAAAGGACTTTAATATATATTTTTCCAAGAAAATATATAATGCCCAACAGGTACATGAAGAGATATTCAACATCGCTAATCATTGTGGAAATGCAAATCAAAACCACAATGAGATAACACCTTTCACATGTTAGAATGGCTATTATCAAAGAGACCAAGATAATGAGAGCTGGTGAAGATGTAGAGAAAAGAGAATCCTTATGCATTGTTGGTGAAAATTTAAATTGGTGCAGTGGATATGGAAAACAGTAAAGGGGTTCCTCAAAAAATTAAAAATATAACTACCATATGATCCAGCAATTCCACCTCTGGGTATTTATCCAAAGGAAATGAAATCACTATATCAAAGAGAGAGCTGTACCACCATGTTCATTGCAGCATTCTTCTCACAGCCAAGACCTGGAAACAGCCTGAGTATGCACTAACAAATAAATAGATAAACAAGATGTGATACATATATACAATGAAATATTATTCAGCCAAAAAAGAAAGAAATCCTACCATTTGTGACAACATAAATGAATTTTGAGAGTATTATACTAAGTGAAATAAGTCAGAGAAAGACAAATATGATCTTACCTATATGTGAAATCTAAAAAATGAAAAAGCCAAACTCAGAAACAGACAGTAGTATGATGGTTGCAAGGGGCTGTGGGTGAACAAATGGGAAGGTTTTGGTCAGAAGGTACAGACTTCCAGTTATAAGACAAATAAGTTCTGGGTACCCAATATGTAGCATGGTGACTATAATAAATTATACTTTACCCAAAAGTTACTTTAATACTTGAAATATTGAAATATTTATTTCAATACTGAACATGATTCAATAGTGAATACTTGAAAATTGCTAAGAGAATAGATCTTAAATGTTCTCTCCACAAAAATTATTATTTGAGGTGACGAATGTATTAACTAATCTTATTGTGGTAATCATTTCACCATATGTATGTGTATGAAATCACTACATGGACAACTTAAATTTATATAATGTCATATCAATTGCATCTCAATAAATCTGGAAAAAATGTAAGTATCTGTGTAAGAAACATTTTGATTGATGTAATAGTTACTGATATTTAAATCTTGCTATCTTCTAAAGAATGTATTTGATTTAATACCTGTAACACTTTTTGAATTGGATAATACTGTTTTCCTTATTTTTCAAGTAATGAAATAGATGCCTCCCAGTTTAGTAACTTTCAAAGGTCATACAATTAAAATCAATTTCATCAATATTCCCCTAAACCTCATTGCTATGCTAGCCCTGAAGGATACACTCACAATATTAACAGTAGTTTTCTTTACATAATAGATTTATAATAGATTACCACTTAATATTTGTAATTTATATTAATATAATACAAAAACAGTTTAACCACAAAAAAATGTTATTAATAACAAAAATAGAAAAAATACTTTTATAAAATAAAATATAAAGGTATTTTGGTTTAATAATTCACCATAAGAGGAATACTAATGGTTAATAAATATATAAAAAAATCTTTAGCCAGCTTTCGTATTTTTTTGTTCTTGTTTTAATGCTACATATTTTTTAATTCACTTTTTGTTCCTTCATCTTTGAGGCTGTGTATTCTTACCACCTGTTGGCAATATTGAACTGTTCTTTAAAATTCTTTATAATCATATTTAGAGCTTTTCCTAATCTTTGGAATTATTTTTCACCCCTTGTGATATAGTCTTTCTGCATGCTGACTTGCCCTGTTTATTCATCCTCCAGGCAGAGTGAGAGAGGGAGAGTGAGAGGGAAATCAATCCAGACACTATGATGGCCAAAAAAATTGTATGACTTGCCCTTGGCTTCTCTCTCTGTGCATTTGGTGCTTTTCTAATTGTCTTCTCAGAAGCACAGCCAGAAAACAGGTAAATGTGGGCACATCTCTCAGCCAGTTTCCAGTTTCCAAGAAAAAGCAAAGAGAGAAGCTGTTAAACTTTCATCTAGTATAGTCTTAGTGATTCAAAATGAACTCTTACCTTCCTCACTCTTGTTATATGGCGCTCTTAGCAGTTAAAATATATTAATCAAAGCATATACCCACCCCCTCTCCCTTACCCCCTCAAAACAAGAACAACTTAATTTTATTCATGCAGTGCTGCCAGAACACTTTTTGTTCTCTGCCACATGAAGACCATTAATTGTAAAGACTCTACCATTGTCGATCTTCTCATTTATTTTCTGTCCAATTGTTCATATAAAAAGATACTAATGGAGTAAAGGACATCATTTTTGCCTCAACACCCAACAGAAATGCAGTGAACAGAGATAATTATATTATTGCTGGATACTTGGGATTTTGAACCAAAGTTCACACATTTGAAGAACCATCAAATTTCTTGTTATGTACCTTCTAATTACTGGCTTTGCTTTCTCTCTGATGAGGTGGACAAAGACTAAGTTGCCCATTCAGTTCCTTTGGCCTTCAGGTTGATGATGATCTTCTTAGACTTTGATAACAGGTTTGCTGTTATTTCTGGTTTTCAACTTAAATGTATGTCTTCTTTCTCTCTGTTTTCCAAGCATTATAGCTGAATGTTGGGAGTTTCTGCACAGGTATCTAGAAGACATTTTAAACCAAAAATTATTTTTTTAATTAGTTAACTCTTATTTAGCAGATTTGTTTTTGTGCTGACTCTTTGCGACTCTATTTCAGTTAGAATTAACTTCTAAATAATTCTTATCTGACATACATGTATTAGTGGTACTGTATTCCATTTCACAATACTCAAATTTGAGGGCACCTTTTCCCTATTAAAATTGTGTGCATAGATGGTGATGTACTTAGATTTACTTAAGGAAGTAATGGTGTGTGGAAATGCCATATTTCAATATTTTTATTTTATAATCAATGAATACCATATGAACTCCATTCCTCCCTTACCTCCTAGTCCCTGGCCCCAAATCCCTTTCTGACTTTCTTACAGAGCTAAGGAAGAAGATAATGACATACTAGTTCTGGGGCAAAAGTTCTGTACTTGTTTCTCCCCATCACATGAAAACACTCTCTTTTTTTTTCTTTGCTGGCCTCTTGATTTGGAGTCAATATAGTGTAGCAGAAAGAAACTGGCTGTTGGAAAAATTTTAGCTCTGCTATTTGGTCAGCCTTCAGTGGGCAGGCTACCTACTTTTATGAGTTTGTTTATTCATCTGTAATATAGGGATAATCCTTTTGGGGAGCTGATGAAAGAGTTGCTTGAGATGACAAAGAGTAAGTGCTCAATGAATATAATTTTCATTTTCGATTCCCTGAACATCCAAAACAGCTCATTGTCTTAAAATGTGAAACTGATTAAATTTGGAAAAATATGATCATTAGTGTTCCTTTATTCTCCAACCTTAGTATGTCTGCTTTCCAAAGAGCCTGCCAAAGTAAATCTGATAAAAAGAAGCAAAAACTCACACATATATTATATTCTTTTCTTTTCCAAATTTCCTTCCTAGAACTGGCAAACATATGCTTTCCTCTGAAAATTGCTTAACACTTTACATCCCAAGAGTTAAAATCTTTACTGAGGAGGTAACATGTACCTCGCTCTGTAATAGTTTCAGGGGATATGATTGTGTCATTGAGTATTCAACACTTAGCACAAATAGACATAATCTTTTCCCTCCTGAAGCTAAGTGTTGAATAGAAAAATAGACATTAATCTAAAAAACCATACACATAAATATAAAATTGTAATTTTGACAAGTACTAAAAGGAGGTTCAGGACTTATTAAATACTACTTTGGGATTATGAACTAGTGAGAGAGGTAAGGGAAAATTTTTATAAGGATGTAATATTTGACTTGAGATTTGAATGTTTTGAAGGTTTAGTAAGGTGAATAGAAAAAAAAACAACAACAACACAGAATCAGCAGCATGGGCCTATGGTACAAAGAAGAACTCTGAGTTCAACAGCCAGAAAGACTGCCTTTATGTGTAGAGAGGAGAGAATGAAGAGGAACATGGTGTTGGAGGAGACACAATAGCTTGATAAGGGACATACCCTGTAGGGACTTTTGGGTTATTTTAGTTGTCGATTATAGAATAACAAACTACCTATAACTTAGTGGCATGAACAATAGCCAGTTTATTATGCTCAAAGATACTATGTATCAGTAATTTGGAAAGGGCATAATGTGAATGGCCCACTTCCACCTTATAATATCTTGGATGACCTGAGTGGATGGAGGCTGGAATGTCTGGGCCTGGAAGTTCCACTTCTAAGTTTCTTCATTCTCATATTGAGCAACTGAACTTGGATGGCTGAAGAATGGTTTAGCTGAGGCCATCACACAGTGTCTACCTGTAGCTTCTTTTGCACGTCAGTCTTAGGGTTATCCAACTTCTTGTCAGCTTAGTACTCCAGAAGCAAGTGTTCGAACAACAAGAAAGCTGCATGATCTTATACGATCTAGTCTTGGAAGTTACAGTGTCACTTCTAAGGTAGGCCATTTTGTAAAGCAGTCACAAGCTCACCCAGATTCAAGTAGAGAAAATATCAAATCTAGCTCTTGAAGGAAGAATTGTCAATCCACAGGACATGTTAAGGACTTGTTGCTTGTACTCCACGAATAATAGAAAGCCTTTTTTAGCATTGGGTAATGATGTTTAGGTGTGTGCTTTTATAATAACACTGACAAGGGAGTGAGAAACAGATTATAGGAGAGCTGAAGTGGACACAAGTGGACAAGATGGATGTGAAAGAAGAAATCCAGATAAATAGCATTAGCCTGGACTAGAATGGTATTGGTTGAGACAGAGAGAAGTGGATGACTTTTGGTGATATTTTGAACATTAAATCACAGAACTTGGTGGCAAATTAGGTAAGAGAGGTTAGAGGAAGGGACAAGGGTAATTCCTAGGTTTTTTGCTTTGCACAGTTGGATAGTTGATAAAACCCTTTCCTAAGATTAGGAACAGAACTAGAGATGAGACAGAGAGAAAGATGGTGAATTTTATTTTGTAAATAATGAATTTGGGATAACTTTTAAGATATCCAGAAGATGTTAAGTGACTAGTTGATTACATGGTTTTAGAGGAAAGATAATAATATGAAATAAGAATAGAATAAGAATAAGATGAAATCATCTCATCAATTGCATTATATCACCTGTATTGGTTATCAGTTTGGTGGACGTGCATGATTCAGATATTGCTTAATGAACAAATATATATTTTTTTAGCATCTACTATATGAATACCAGTGTATTAGGAGAGGGGTTATGGATACATGTCTTACTCTTAAAGACACAAATAACAATTCAGTAAACATCGTAATGTAATATTCTTGTAATGATTTGAAGTAGGGAGGTATAGTGTAGACTACTAGTGGTAGGTAAGTCAGGTTTCAGTCAGTCATCTGAGGATTTAGCTATGCTATCATTCACATGCAAAGGGGTGATAAGCAAATTATATAATAATAGTAAAGAACACCAGCTCAAAGTTGGATTATTATTAGATAAATCCTCATAATGACAGGATTTGATTTGCAATAGCATGATTTTGCTTGCTAGTTGATAAAATGCAGCTTTGGCTTGTAGGTTGTGGCCCTCCCCACCAGTTCACTCTCCCCAGCATAATCTCCGCTCACAACACTTAGGGAATTTTAATTTATGGCTGTGCTCTAAAAAAAGAAGCTGTTAAAGGGGAATGCCAGCATCCCTGGGATTCTGGTACTCTCTAATCTTGTACCTTTCCTGTACAATAAATCACATTTTCCAGAGATTTTTGCAATTGTATAAATGACCTTGTAACAGGAGAATGATGTGTTATCAAACAGAAGATGCCGGCAACAACTTTTAGAGCAATGCAGGTTATGACATGTTATTGGGTAATGAAATCAACTTCATGTTTCATGGCCAGATTTTAACAAAATAAAACAAAATATGATGAAATAGAAAATAATGAATTGAAATTAGTGCAATATCAGAATGTACTGAATCGTGTTGCTATTATTATTATTCACATTAAATATCTCTATGGGCTAAAGTGGATGTGTACCTCTTGACCCCGTTAAAACTAAAGGAAAGAAACAGGCTCAACATTGCACCAGATTTGCATGTAGTATTGACTCCATGTGTTACATGCTGGGTTAATTTATAACCTAGCTGGCACCACTAGATAGATGCATTAAATATCTTTTCTAATATTTGATTGTATATTACTCATATGGAGATTTCTCTCTAAATTTTATATTTAATGGTAACAAATGCAAAATTTCTATTAAGTTTAATGTTTTTTCCATATATTATAAGGAAAATAATTGTTTTGTATAAAATATCAATATTCCCAGAAAAATGGTGTTATTTCAGGGTGGGGATTTATTTTAGTCTTATTCATATATCGAGACTGCCTAGCTCAGTGCTTGATAAATTGTAGTTGCTTTAAAACATGTTTGTTATAGCCATTGAATAAATGAATTGATTTTTCATTAGTAACATACAGGACAACTATAATTTTGTATAATCTTTCAACTTCAACATAAGAGAAAGATGCCAGTGTTTAAGGGGCCTGGCATGCTCTTGTGGATGTTCTTTCCCTCTGTGATGACAGATGGGTAAAGCCTGGCTGCATAGCAACACATTATTCTCCTACTTCAAATCACCTGCCCCAGGCTTCAACCGTCCCTTTGAGAACATTATTCTGGTCCTCGAGCTCACTAATTCAGAATCATGTCACCATTTTCCATGTGGATAATAATGATAACATATTAACCAATAAACCTGAAGCTCTCTGATCTAAAGCTTTCTAGTAATCAAGCTTTGTTTGGAAACCCATCCTTCCACCTAGGGTGTCCACCTCTGTTCCACCCCTCTTCTCTTCAGGCAAAAATGAGCCTTCAAGTAGACCTTTCCACTGAGTTGCTGTGACCATTGGCATTGGTCATCAGAACAGGCTTTATTTTTAAGAGAACTAGGCAGCATTGATCATAGTGTGATATATAGGCTCTGAAGGGATTACATCTACCCTGACTGAACTCCTAGACCTGGCATTCCATGGCAGTTTCTCACCGACTCCAGCCCAATAATCTTGCTTTAACTAATCATCACAGTGACTTCTCATATTTAAGTGAGAAATTCAGAAAATTTCTCTATAAGTTCATCTTTATAATCCATCTACCACATCTAAACCTCATTGTCTGGCTTACTTAAGCTTAGAGGACTTGAGCAAATTAGCCTTTTTTTTTTTTTTTTTTTGAAATAAAGATGAGATATTGGCAAGGTGAGAGACAGTGGAGAGAAAAACTCTTGCTTATATTCAAATAAGCGAGATCACATCCTCTGTGTTCAAATATCTCAGCAATACTCCTGCCCCTTCTGGCCTTATTCTGAACTCAAATATTGAGATTTTTCTTTCTTTCTTTCTTTCTTTCTCTCTCTCTCTCTCTCTCTCTCTCTCTCTCTCTCTGTTTCTTTCTTTCTTTCTTTCTTTCTTTCTTTCTTTCTTTCTTTCTTTCTTTCTTTCTTTCTTTCTTTCTTTCTTTCTTTCTTTCTTTCTTTCTTTCTTTCTT
>NW_006430723.1:4454032-4485891 GCF_000325575.1 Pteropus alecto | reverse complement strand
CTTTTCTTTCTTTCTTTCTTTCTTTTCTTTCTCTCTCTCTCTCTCTCTCTTTCTTCTTTTCTTTCTTTCTTTCTTTCTCTCTCTTTTCATTCCTTCCTTCCTTCCTTCCTTCTTTCCTTCCTTTCTTTCTTCTTTCTTCTTCTTCTTCTTTTTAATATGGAAGTTGTTTCTTAATTATCTTTTGCTGAAGTATCAATTTCTCAGAGATATCTTTGAATACTTATGTAAAAAGAATGCCACTACTACCTTTGATCTCTTTTAAAAGCCTTAAAGCCCACATTATCAAAGAAAATCATTATTTGGTGAGGAAGAACTACTAGGGAGTTGATTTATCCAAAATATTTATGAGATCACATGAAGAAACTATACCTTTTGAGATTAGAGATAAAAATGTGAAAAATAAGTGGTATTCCTATGTTCACTGGTTGAGATTTCTCAAGATATCAATCTGTTTGGTGACAGAAAATTTACCTAACTCAAAAAGATAAAGTTTTCAGCAGAACTATTAATTCTGTAATAGTTATATTCAGGTTCTTTCCTACAGTCATTTGCTCCCATGTCAGACAATGTCAAGGATATGGTCATAATAGGGTTCTAGTGAGCTGCTGGGATTCTGTAGGCAAAATGGGACATGAATAAGCTGATTTTTTCTATGTCAAAGTATCATTCTTATTTGAACAAATGTTGATAGATTGTTGAGAAGGAGAGCACAGCTGGGCTTTTGGAACCAAATATGTGTTACTCTACCAGGCTTATTCCTTTACTATCTCTTTGGCAATGTCTTGAAGGAGTGTTGGCTTCTAATGATTAACTTGTTTAGAGTAACACTTGATTGAATTGAACTCCTAGGGATGAGTGAATCTAGAGAGGGTACATCAGTGAAACTTAAACACCAGAACATTTCTGTTTTTTTGAACACTGAAACTGTGTTTGGGAGAGATTTTGTCGTTGTTGAATTTTAGAACATCTAGTTAAGAAAAATCATAAGTTTTTTCCAGATACATTAGTATTGTTCAGACTCAATCAGAAAACTGTATAATGAGTTGGATCTTCTTTAAAGAATTGCATATAATTTTTAGATAGTCTTATTTTTGTACATATTTTTATACCAATACATTCAATAAGCAAAAATATTTTTGAGTCTTCTATCTATCTGACAAAATGAAGGGTCATGGGATTATGAAAATAATCTATTTTCTTTGTACATACCCCCTTCCTCAGCAGCTTACCAAATCTCTGGGGGTTTATGTAGTATTCTACTTTGTATTGTAGTTATTTGTGTATATTTTATTTATCATTATAGAGTTATCTAAAATAATTTTCTTGATCATATTATTTTAATGTATCATCATTTTTGGAAAAGACTGCTACACAGTAAAAAGTCAGAATTTGCTGGGGGAAAGATTAATAGATTAGTCTTTATATTTTTAAAGGAAAGATTTTGCTATGAAGCTAGTTTCTCCAGACTATACAGGTAGGAATAAACCTATCAACAGATAATAAATGAAATGGAGGGTTCAGGAGACACAATTGTTGAAATAGAATGGGTGTTTTAATTAAAAATGGCAGATTGTCTAAGTATGTTTAACTCTTCTCCCTTCAGACACCCACTAAATGACAAGGGATTTTTAAAAAGACATATATTCTCAAGGACTGAAAAAGATAAAGTGAAGACAATCCAGCAAGAAAATGTCAGAAGCTGGAATAGTGACAATGACTTAGTAGACCTGAGGAAACTGAATCTTAAGCTTGAAGAAGGGAAATCTATTAAATAATATAGTAGCTATAGTGGGATTAACCCCCAAAGCGTCATCATTTGGAAAGACAAATTGCCTTTGGAAGTGGTGATAAAAATGGGATTAAAAACAGGAGGGGTGTTTTAAAGTCTGTGTAAGGAACAGATCCCATAATCCCTCCTGAATTCCACACTGCCCAGACATTCCCTCCCAGTCTTCAATTCTCTTAAAAAAATAAATAAATAAATAAAACTAGATGGGTGACAGATTGAAATAGATATCTGAATTGCCTACAAATATTCACGAAACTTGGGAACACCAACAATAAAAATACAAAAGATCTGATAGAACTGAAATTGCAAACAATAGGGACTGCGTAATTTGCCATTAAGAAAATACCAAAAGGCTAAAAACAATTAAAGTGATGTTCTACTTGATCGATTATCATAGACTTACAAATTAAACTAACACTGAGATATTTCGATTTCATATTGGGGGAAAATAGATAGGTGGTCAATTTCTGGGGCAACAGTAGAGAAACGAAAATTCTCTTATAATGGTGGTAGGATTATTAGTGAATGACATCAATTTGTAAAAGAATCAGTCCTTTCCTAGACAATAATATATAGTAGTTTCAATTTTTTTTCTACCTGTGTAATCTAAAGATTCTGTGTAACACTGACACACAGAAGCATTCACCATGTCTTCATCTTGGGCTTGTCTTTCCTAAGCAGAGCTGAAGTCAGCCATGGTGTCCATCACATAACAAATGGAATGTATATTTGACAGGTTTGGATTTCTGATATACTTGGCAGCATATATTACTTGTTCTGCTGTGTCCGGATTATTTCATTTTGGCATAATGTCCTCCAAGTTCATTCATGTTGCAGCAAAGAACAGGATTTCCTATTTTTTTTTTTCATGGTGGAATAATATTCATTGTATGTATAGACCATATTTTTTTTATTAATTCATCTGTAGATGGACATTAATGTTGTTTCCATGTCTTTGCTGTTATAAATGATGTTGCAACAAATATGAGAGCATTAAATATATACAGCTTTTTTTCTAGTTAATCATACCTCAATAAAAAATGGAAAAAAAAAAAAAAGAATGTACCTCTCTGAACATCACACAGCTGTCAGAAGCAACTAAACAAATCCACATTAAACATTACATAGAGTGAAGAAGTAGGAAACAGAGTGAGACAGACAGCACAATACCAACCACTACATTAAAGCATATGTACCTAAAATAATACTAAATAATGCATTTCCGTGGGTTGAAAATATGTATGTATAAACAAAGAGAGTGGGTCTGTATAAGGGAATTGTTGATGTTAGAAATGGGATTGCAGGTACAGAATAAATGAGAAAAAATGATAATGATAGTGTGTCTAAATAATGATGATGATTAGCACAATTCGCAGTCTCTGGAAGCCTTTAGATAAACACTAATAGAAAGCAAACCACGAAAGGTAATCTGACGCAAAGGGAAATGCCCAACGCGATACCTGATGCCTAGTTGTTGTTCAACAATTGCTTCTTGAACACTGAATGAATATATTAATTTGTGAAATAACAAGTGAAAAAATTAATAATATGTGTTTTATGTGCTATAAAGTAGATTGTATAGAAAGTATGTACACAAATGGGATGCAACCAAAGAATATTTTTTCCTACATAATTCAAATAAATGTGTGCTACAATGATTGATAGTTGGTTTGCACTGGGACTTAGTTATGATTATTTATAAATTGAGGGAAAAATGCATAATTGATTCAGATAATGCTTATTGTGCTGAAAAAGCATAATGGTGGTTGAAATTCAATTCATTATATGCATTTCTGACCATCCTAGGGGCCCTTAATTCTAAACATAAAAAAGGAGACTATGATCAATTTGGAAATCTCTCTAAGGCAAACATATTTCAGTGGGAAATACATTTTCCTATCTACAATATTTAGTTCAGCATAATTAACATGAATAATTCAGGACAATTTCCTGATACTTATTATGTTTGAGAGCTTAGCTGGATTCTAACCGCCCTCAAAATGCAGTCAGAATGTAAATTTCTCAGGAAAGAATAGGAAGTAGGTAGTTCGATTAAAATGTAATGCGTATTTAGAATTAACAATACTCAGAGTCTTAACAAAATGACCTTGACAGTATTATTTTACAGAAACACATTTGCATAACTGTCATGATGACATCTCTCTCTCTCTTCCCACTCTTTCTCACACCTCTTTATGTATTTATCTTCTCCCTTGATCAATATACTTTCATGGAAAAGAGCATAGCTTATTTTATAGGTCATTTTAAGTTGAATGCCAGATAAATGAGGAAGTGTGATTTTAATCTAAGAAAAGGAGACAAAAAACTCTGCTTTTATAAAAATGAGAATGTTTGATTCAATTTGTACTGAGTCATTTTTGCCATACTTCATTACATAGTAAGACATTCACCTTGTGAATGTCCAAGTTAGTTCTCTCTGTGTAAAACTCAGAGAAAGGCATTAGGTTATAAGATGGGTTATAAGAGAACAGACTTTATATATCAAAGTATATATACATTTTTAATTTCAAGCTCTCTGATTCCACTCAAAATCTTTTCAGTATGAAACAAAATATCTGAATCGAACTCCTAGACTGCTGGTAAATGAAGGCAAAACTGCAACTAAGTGTTTTCCTTGACTTGGGGGATGATGACATTTTCTTTCAGGGTCTTTATATTTTAGATGACAACAGTTAGTTGTCCTGGCCTCAGAGAAATAACTGCCTTGATCTGGTCTTGGAGAGCCAGCGAGACTGCTGGGACTGTGTGAGGGTGGACATTCCAGATTCAACAAAAGAGTGAAAAGAAAGGGAGAAGGGCCAGAGACAAGAGTATCAGCTGGCAGTCGGTTATCAGCCAAGGAAATGATGATGAGGCCATCAGTTTAGACCAGTGGCTCCTAACTTTTTGGGGCTCATGTGTCTCTGGAATCTGACTAAAATTATGCCCATCAAATATACTTATGTTCATCTCTGCTTTCTTGTTTCATGGAACTTTCCTGTTACATGAAACTCAGAAAGAATTCAGAGAAAAAGAAAATGTAAGTTCCTGATGTCTTCTTTCAATTTTGTCTTTTCGATTTTTTAGAACTACGTTTCATATCTTTTAGATATCTTTTAGATATATCTTTTAGATATCTTTAAGTAAGTTGCTTAATGCCTTACATATATTATACAGAACATAGCTCTACAGAATCTAGTGCTTATAATAACTATTAATAATTCATAATATTGTCTTTAAAACAAAAATGTGAATTATTGTCTCAGTATTATAAATGTACATATAATACATTTATATATACATATATACATATGTTTATCTTTAATAACTTGTTCAATCATTTCCTTTGGATGAAGACATTTGTAGAAGTGGAATTGTTGCATAGAGATCAATCAAATGTACTATTTAAGGGGGTGGCTCCGTAGTGTAGTGGTTAGCATGTCTGCTTTGCTTGCAGAAGGTCCTAGGTTCGCTCCCCAGGTGCACACCCCAAGCATGTGGCAGGAGACGCCCCGCCTTCAGAGATCTAGTTCCCAGGGAGAAACGGCAACATCCATGGGTTAGGGGTGGAAGTGGGGGGAGGGGGAATTAAAGAAGGGAAAAAATGTACTATTTAAGTCATTTCATGCAAAATTCCAGATTATTTTCTAATTTTTATTCTTTCTAGCAGTGTGAGTGTTTTACCTCCATACTTTTTCCAAATGCTGAGTAATATCATACTTTTTTAATCTTGTTAATACTATAGTTAAAAAATATTCTTACCTACTATATTTCTATTTCCCTAATATATTAGGAATTGTACTTTTGTGTGTAAAATTAGCTATTTATATTTTTTCTCCTAGAATATTTACTGCTTATATTCTTAGTCTTCTTTCTACATGTGTAGTTCATCTTTATGTAATCAATTTGTGAGAATTATTTGTATATTAAAATTATCACTAATTATTCTCACATATAACTTAAGGCATGAGGGCTTACCTGACCTCTCACTCACCCCCAATTTGATTTGGCAGTTAGTGCAAAACCTGGACCAGGAACTGTGGTGCTCGTTCTCAGGGCAGTGTTGTTCTCACTACAGAATCTAGGGCTTCTTATAATAGGAACCATTTTTCTCAGTCTGTCTCAAAAAAATTCTAATAAACTAAAAACAAAACAAAACAAAACAAAACAACTACTGATAACTAATAACATTGTCTTTTAAACAAAAATGTGAATTATTCTTCAAAAATTTTTAGGTTAATATTTTCAGGTTTTATTGTTTTTTGTTTGTTTGTGTCATCAAGACCATCATATATTCAGTTGTATTTTGTTTTTGATTGTCCTATGAAAATGACCTGGTGTTATTAGAAAAAAGATGGTGTTATTTTCTAGGACTATGAAACCTAAGTGCAGAGAGGTTTTAATCATAGTTCTGCTTAATAGTGTCTAACCATAGGAGGTAGGAAAATAAACTCACTATTAGATATGTCTGTTTACTACAAAAAGCTGTCTTGACTAAAGCAATTCCACACTTTTAAGAAACATCTGGCATTGAAATAGTGATAGTGTCTAATATTGCTAAAATTTGCTGAACTAAGATTGATTGAAGCATTTGGGGCAATGATTATAAGCTTACAATCCTAATACGGTAATCTTGGAAATCATTGAGACAACAGGAAATAATTCCTTATTTTGTAAATAAGCTGGAACAGAATTGGCTAGTGGAAAGCTGGCCCCAGCTTCTCAAGACAGAAACAAGAGGCCGGAGGATAGTCACAGCTCAGGACTGCTATAGTGTTTATGCTGCTAGTTCCAAGGATTCTTTGGAAATTTACAATAGAAACATAACTGAAGTGAGAGCCTAGAAATAAGCAGTCTCTTTCTCTAAAAGAATCACAATACTTCATCCTGAACTTGTGTTAGTGCCACTTGTCCTTTTGTCTACTCCACCTCCAATAAAAAGGGGGTTTGTCTAAAAATCCTCATTTTCTGAATGACTAATTGATGCCATTGTTCTCCATATGTCTCCTCTATCTTTTTACTTCCCTTATCACATTACTTTATCCCAATGAGCATTTGATCTTCATATCGTTCTTGCTGTTGGATTTAATGCCTGTCTCCTGCCTTCTCAGCATTAACATTCATATCCCCAGAGCCAACATAAATCTTATTGAATCATCATGTGAAACAGATATGCTTCAGTTAGGATGTTTGTGGGTGCAAGTAACAGAAACCTAAACACAAAGTACAGTGTCCTTAGCTCATATAAATGGATGTTGAGAGATGAGGCAGATTTTAGAATGGGCCATCCATGGCTCAAGGCACATCTTTAAGGACTCAGGTCTTTGATATTTCTCTCCACCCTGCTATTCTGCTTCTTATGGTTCTTGTTTATGAGTGAAAAACTGTTCCTGAAGATTATACGCAACTTTTCCTCTTAGTCGCTGGCCGGAATTTGGTCACGTGCTCATTCTTAAACCAACATCTGGCAATAAAGATGAGACTATCTTTAAATTAGGGTTTCTCAACTTTGTCACAATTGACATTTGGGGCTAGGTGATTCTGTTTTATGGGGAGCTGCTTTATGCATGGTAGGAGGTTTTACGGCATCCTCAAATGCTACCCAGTAAATGCCATACCTCCTCCCCAATATGACAACCCAGAATATCTCTAGACCTTGCTAAATGTCCCTAAAAGAAAACTGTCCCCAGTTGAGAACTACAGCTTTAGACTAATAAAGCTCACTAGCGAAGATAAAAATAAGCTACACTTACATTGTAGCACCCAGATATGAGATAGAGGTGATTACTCTATCCAAAGTAAGATTCTTTTAAGAATGAGGTAAAAGAGAATAGTGACACGTAAGCAATCCACATGTAAACTACATGTTTAAACCAAGTCCTGCTTTAATACTGATGCTGCTGTTCAATCCAGGATAATGTTGACACTGCGCAGTTAGACTGCTATCCATTGCCTTATTGCTATGGAAGGGAAGAGACTATAATGCACAAGACGTAGATGGAAAGAAGGAAGCCTCAATATAGAAGGAAATCTTATTCCTTATGAAAGGTCGACCGTGATTGGTCAGTGGAAATACAGCCTACGGCTTCTACTAATGGGAGAAACGAAGAGTTCTCAGTTACCTACAATAACACATTACTGTTAACATCTGAGATTTGACAGCAATTTCAAGATTTGCAGAACATTTGTGGTGAGTTGTGGCACGATGGGGTAAGCACTGTATTTTTTGAATAAATTAGATCATTTGGTGGCACTTGAACTGACCTGTCCTTTTGTGTATCTATCTGATGGAATACCCAGTAGCAGGATCTATCTTGCTGCTATTCTGAATCTTTCACTGTACCCCTCATTTTGGTGTGAGGAAGACCCTTACTCCCCAGGAACCCATGAACAAGACAGATGTCCTCTATATTGTTTAACCATGGAGATGACAAGTATAAGATATGTATTAATAGTTTTGGTGTTTACTGAAACACAGCTTGATATAAACTCTACTCGCAGACTGTAGAATTATTATGTGTATTATTACATGCTGGCATTAATCTTTTTCTTTTTTTGAGCCATCCCCAGACACTGGCTTGGATGCCTGGGGCACAAATTTCTGTTTTAATGCTAGCAGATGCAGGTATCAAGCTGCTTTCCTCTGGACTTACTGTCACTAGTATCACACAATGATGATCCTGTTATTTTAAACCAAGAGACCGTCTCAGAGAAAGAAGGCTTTTGATATGGCTAATTTATTTAGCTGAAAGGAGTCACCAAGGAATGAAGTTACAAATTTGTGCATTCATTCATTCATTCGTTCATTCATTCATCATATATTTATTTAGTAGGCATTGTACAAGTTCCTAAGGGCGTATTGATGATTAACCCACTTTCCATTTAGAAAAAAAAAAGTTCGGCTCACTGTCAGTGTTAATTTAATTTTACATAAACACACTTTTTTGAAGCAGAAACAAATGTGACTGGTTTTCAGTATAAAAATAAAATATAAAAATTGTTCTTAGAGTTATTTCTGAACAAAACTTGTCTCTAATACTAATATAACAGAAATGTGTACATAAACTGGATTCATCCAATGAATCTCCGGCTAACAACTGTTCGAGAATGATGTTTATATCCGGTGTAGGAATGCTACTTTTTCTAGGATTTGACATTTTCAGCGATCGAGAATTATTATATATTTTTTAAATTTATTTTTTATTTTTATTTTTTAGGTGAGGCAACCCTTGGTTGACCTTGCAGATTGCAAGGACCTTGTCAACTTACAAATCTCTTATTCTTTTATTTTTTACACCCACAGCACCTGGCTTTCCGAGGTGGTTTCTCACCCAAGTACTAACCAGGCCCAACCCTGCTTAGCTTCTGAGATCTGAAGAATTACTATATTTTTAAATGGAAATATCACTACGAAAAACAGACTGCTATAAATAGAATGATGTCATTTGTTTCCAAAGACTATCGCTATACTAGAGCAATGCAAAAATATAATAAAAGTGAGATATTTCATGGCAAAATTTGGACTGTGATCTGCATGTTAACGCAGCAGCCGCAAGCATTGCTGGAGAGTACTCTCAAGGCAAATGGGAAATGGATTAAAGCATGATCTCTGTCATTAAGGAACTCAGGATCTGATGTGTAAGAAAAGCATATAAACACATGATTATACTAGGTTCTAAAAAGTGTCATATGAGAAATAAACAAAATTCTGTCAGAGTACAGATACAGTAAACTTCTGAAAGCAATCTATAGGTCAAATTCTTAGCAGGAAACAAAGACCATTAACTGAAGTAAGAATTAACTAAGAATTAACTGAAAATAATTAACTAAATAAAACTTAGTGAAATAACTATTTACAGAAACATGGGCTGGATTTGGAGAAACAGAATAAAATGATGAGGCATCCAGGGACCAGCAACAGTGAAAGCCATGGGGCCGGAAGAGGCAGGAGGAGAATGTTGCTGAAACTCAAACACTCAGACATAGGAAAGGGACTTTCCACAGCACCCGAGGTCTTGGGTAGAAGAACAAGATGAACACAGCACTGTCCAACTGGTAGTTTAGGAAGAAAAAAAGTAGGGTGCAGGGAGAAATGTGCAGAATAAATAACCTGACTTTTCACTTACTTTGTATTGCTTCTTCTAATTGGCTATATCTAACTAGAAAACAGAGGGTATGGTGATATATTCTACCGAATCAGCCTCTTGTCAAACAGGGAAGGAAAAAAAGAGCAAGAATGGTAGACCTGTTGCATGACAGCAGGGTGGGATGCGTGGTGAGGATGTTGCTGGTTGGGCACAGACAGCTGAAACCCGGTTGAGAAAGGATTTGGGCTCTCATCTCACTTCATCTAGTAGAGATGAGAAGACACTATGAGGGTGAAGAAAATTTGATTTTATCCTTTAACATTTCCCCTTATTATATAATATTTTTCAGCAAAAGACTGTGCGTGTATGAATGTGTACGCATGCATATGTGTGTGTGCATTATGCTTTCTCATTTGCATAAAGCAAGATTTTTAAGAAGATGATCTTCAAAAAGTATTTTCTAAGACTTTTAACATTATTTCATAGAAGCAACTACTGTAACTACTAAAAAAGTATTTTTAATAGAAAAAAGTACTGACCAGGATAAATTCATAATTATACCGATAATACAAAGTATTGACCTTGAGGTGCCTAGAGAATTCATAAGATATTTGTAAGTCTAATATTAATGCAGATTCTTATTTTCAGTTCCTCGCATCAGACATCAGGTTGATCAGAGATGCCCAGATGTTTCAGATCCTCATTAAAATGAAGGGGCTTAGTGTGCATTGAGATATGCTATTTTGCTCCTACTCCCATTTCATCTGGGCTCCAAATAACTGAGCTTTTAAAAAGATGCTTAGAATAATTGACCAAATAGTTATATATTTCCATCAATTTTTATAATTAAGTTGGCTTTTTTCCTTCCAAGTTTAGTTGGAAAAATGACAAAGGATGAGCTGTTTGTATATCATTAATCTGTATCCTCGTTAACTAAAGTAAGCTCTTTAGTCAAGAGGAAGAGATTGGGCTAATGATGGTTTCTGGCTGTTTGGTTGTTTATCCATCTTTTTGTCATTTTTCACTCTCTATATCCCCTTGATTGAGCAAATTGTGGCTATAAGCAATCAATAAAACTCCAGGTGCCATAACGTAGCACTTCTCTTGCATATATTATGTGAGATAGGGGAAATGAAAATGTAATATAGTTAATCCATAAGGAGTTTAAGGAAAAAAAATACAATAAAACCTTTGAAAATTTCATGCAAACACAATACTCATATTTCGTGGGTACATATTTGTATAGAATTATGACTGGAACATTATTTTGTTAAAATGAATATGCAATATGAACCTAGGAGAGGTATACTTTAATCATATACAGATTATATATCCCAATGTATATTCCATCAGCATCGATTTCACTATAAGTCATGTGCACACAGGCATTTTTAGCAATTCATAAGTTTTGAACAGTTTTGATAGATCTTTTTTGTTTTTCACATACTAACAAGAAGAAAATGATATTGATATTTATTTTGATACCTAAGATATCAACCAGCCAGTAAGCACTTTCCAGGCATGTTATCCACTGGCCTATAGGCAATAAAAAATCATTTTCCAGCATGATTCCTCTTCACATCAAAATAAAATGGATTATAGAGGAAATCTGAATCACAAGACCTTTGTAAATCTCTATTAGAAAATATACCAAATTATTAAATATTTTTAAAAATAAATTTATTTAACATTATACACACACACTGAAATGATTACTACTGTGAAGCCAATTAATATATCCAACTCTTCAGATAATTACCTTTTTTTTTGGTAAGACCACATAAAATCTATTGTCTTAAGAAATTTCCATAACTTAATATAGTATTGTTAACTATAGTCACCATGCTGTACAGTATATCTCTAGATATATCCATTCTATATAACTACAACTTTCTACCCTTTGACCAACATTTCCATACTTCTCTCACCTCCTCATCCTTGGTAATCACCATTCTACTCTCTGCTTCTATGTATTCAACTATTTTAGATTCCACATATAAGTGATTTTGCATGTTTTTTTTTTTTTTTCTGTCTGGCTTATTTCACTTAGCATAATGTCCCTATGTTCATCTATGTTATTGAAAATGGTAAATATAGACAATGATATATTATTCAGCCTTAAAATGGAAAATGAATTTGCTTAATTTTAAGTATAATACATGTTGTAACAGTAGCTTTAAATGAGTGTTACTAAATAAAAGCTAAGCCAATGAAAAAAAAATCACCAAACTTACATGGTGTATGGTGAACAGAACATCTCTTACCATAAAAAGATTATATTTTGTAGTCAGCAATTGAAAGAAATCAACAAGACTATCGGGGATGCATCCTTAGTTTTATGATGTCCAAGTTTTAAGTAATTTCCACATTTTTCAATCAGAGCCCCTTCACTTATAAAGCCTTTCGATTCAGAAAGGAAGAAATTATTTTGGTCTCTTAAGTCAATTAAAAGTCTGCAGTCTGTAGTGAGCTATGACACAGTCTGTAATTTTACAGAATTTGGAGTCAAGGAGGTTGAGTGTTGGGAGTGTTTTCTAAATTAAATATGACCACATCACCATTGAACTTCTGTGTTCCTTGTCCCTCTTCACTTCACACTGCAGAGTAGATACATCGAGTTGAAAAATGGTGTCACTGGTATGGATTTTTTGCATCCTTTCCTGTTAATCTAAAGAGCCCACCTGAGACCTGCCCCTGAGTAGTGATTCTGTCACCATGGCAGTGTGAATGACAAGAATAATAGAGAGACACTGGGAAAGCAGATGTTGTTACACTGCCCTTGCTGCGTGACTTAGAAGCAAGGAGGAAAACTGAATAGCATGTCCTCTGAGCAGCTGGGGTTGATCTTGCTGATCGTGCCCAAGAACACTGGCTGATGCTTCTCCTCACTGCAATAATTGTGACAGAACAAATCCAAGCAACCCACCTCCCAATCAGTTCTGCTTTAAGATTCAGTGGGCTTCTATCAAAAGTTTCCCATTTCTTACAGAAATCCAAATGTAGAGTTGTAAAGACTGGATAAAAATCTTTAAGTCGTGTGGCTTTCCTCTCTCCCTATCTCTCATCTTTCCTTCCCTCTTTCCTCCCTGCAAACTCCCTTGCTTACTCCCTTCCTTCCCTTCCTCCTTCCTTCTCTCTTTCCTCCTATTTTTCTTCCTTCTCTTTTTCTCCCTTTGATCTTTCTATATTCAAATTATGAATCACTGCTATGTATTAGACAGTGTCGAAGCATTAGGAACACAGAAATGAATAAACAAAGTCCCTGCCCACTTGGAGCTAGTGAGGGGAAATAAGGCATGTAACATGCAAACAAATATATATATATATATACACACATATTTACATATATATAATGTAATATTAGGTAGTTATATGCACTAAAGAGAAAAATAAAGGTGACAAGAAAATAGAAAGTGTTATTAGGGTGGTCGTATTGATTTCCTAGGGTTGTAACAAATTACCACAAACTTGGTGGTTTAAAACGATCTATACTTATTCTTTAAGAGTACTGGAGGCCAAAAATTCTAAATTATGGTGTGGACAGAGCTGTGCCCTTTCTAAAGGCTCTAGGGAAGAATCTTTCCTTGCCTCTTCTAGTTTATGGTAGCTTCACGTGTCCCATGATTGTCAGTGTAAAACTCCAATCTCTGTCTCCATCTTTACATGTTCTCTCCTCTTCTGTCTCTTATGAGTACATTTGTCCTTGTGCTCACCTGGGTAATCCAATATAATATCATCTCAATAACCTTAATTTAATTACATTTGCAAAGACTTTTTTTTCCAAATAAGGTAACATTCACAGTTTCCAGGGATTAAGATATTGATATATTTTTGCAGAGAACCAACATTTAACCCACTACAGTGGTCAAGAAAAGCCCATCTGATAAATTGGTCAAGAAAGAGCTTTCAGATGAGATAATATTTGAACAGAGACCAGGTTAAAGTGAAGAAATGAGCCAATATGGAAATATTATGTAATAAAAAATATATAGATCTGACCGTTCAATGAAAAAAATTGATATCTTCATTAGTGTTTGAAAATATCTATGAAGCATCTCCAAAAGAAGTTCTATATCCACTTTTTGGTGCCAGGAATAAATTAAAGTGCTAGAAGTTCCTTGAATTTTAATCACAGATTCTCACTGTGCTATCCACAGCTCCATAAACAATTGTGTGCCATGACAGGACCTCCACAGCCCATCTCCAATTCTACTCTTAGAATTTTATTTTTGCATATTACTAACATTTTCATTCTTCATAAAATGCACATAGTCCTGGAAAGGCCAAAGTCGATGTTAATATAATGTGGAGATACCCACATGAGGAAGACGAAGAAGGAGTAAAGAACTTTAAGGAGTTGGGAGGCATGACAATAAGGAGAATAGCAAGGGGAGTGATTATTTTCCAAAATCAAATTAAGGAACTTCAAAATGTAGCTAAAACTGACCATAATAACCACAGTGGGTTTTACATGCTGGTGGGAAGTATCTTTCTCAGTGCAGGGAGAAAGATATATATATTTTCCTATAGAAAGGGATTCTCACTTCTGCTTTGTAACAATAATTCTTTATCCTGGAAGCAGAACAATTTCATTATATAGCAGAAAACAGTATGAGGTAGATCTGTTCTAGATTCTTCAAGAAGATTTTTTACTCATTGAAATTATACCTGAGACCCAGTTGTAGTCAGATGTGAGAAGATTGCTTAAATGTTGTTTTTCCTTCTTTGCAACAGGTATCTGCTCCTTTCGACTTAATGGCTAAAGAGATTTCCCAGTGATTGCACATTCATGTTTTCCTCCAGCTTTATTGAGGTATAATTGACAAATAAAATTGATTATTTGTCAATTATACCTCTAAAATTTACAAATAAAATTTAATTTGTAAATTTAATTAAATTTACCCATCTCTCTAAAACTGAATGTAATAATCAATACTCCCAAAGTAAGCAGGAGTACAAGATTTCTCCCCTTAATTATAGCATTTTAATTACCAGATAACACAAAGTGTTAAAGCTAAAAGGCATCTTCTACAATGCATATTGAAGAAACACAAGCTTTGTATGCAAGAATCAGAGAACTTGATTTCTGAACATGTGTCTGAAACCCAGTTTCCTCATCTGCAAGGCGGCTAAATAATTGCTTTCATGAGATGTGTGTAAGTATTTTTCTCTTAATATTATTATTAAGGATACTCAAAATACTCAATGTATTTTAGCTTTGAGAACCTGCTAAATGTTGAAAGGCCTTCCAGCTCTTCTCTTTCATTGTGTCTTTCTTTCCCAATGACTGGAGGCCTCATTCATAATTTGGGTTCATTTTAATAAAAACTATCGACTTGCTAGATTAATGTCCTTAGTGTTGATTAGAATCTGTGGTTGAAGCATGTCTAGGCGGGTTGTAGATATAATGCACCAAGGATGTTCTAAAGGCTTTTAATATTATTTAATCAGTCGCCAAAGGTATCCTGGAGCAGGAGACAGAGGCACCTTGGAAGACTGTTACAAGTGTGTACAATACAATATTGTTAACTACGGTCAATATGCTGTACATTAAAGTCCAGTACTTACTCATTTTAAAACTGAAAGTTTGTATCCTTTGACCAATATCTCCCCATTTCCCCCAGCCCCTGGCAACCACTGTTCTATCATTTCTGTGTTCCAGTTTTTGTTATTATTGTGAATTTTCAATATAAGTGATACCATACAGTATTTCTGTTTTTCTATCTGACTTCATTTACCATAATGCCCTTGAGGTTCAGCCAAATGACTGGATTTCCTCCTTTATTATGGTTGAATAAGATAATATATATATGTTATGGTTGAATAAGATAATATATATATTACTGTTTTTATGCATTTATCAGTTGACAGGTTATTTTCATGTCTTGGATATTGTGAATGATGATGAAATGAACATAGGAATGTAGATATCTTTTTGAGATAGTGATTTCTTTAGTATGTATATTTAGAAGTGGGATTGCAGAATCATATGGTAGTTCTTTTTTAAATTTTTTGAGAAATCTTACTGTTTTCAGTGGTTGCATCAATTTGCATTCCTATTAACAGTGCACAGGAGTTCCCTTTTCTCTACATCCTCAATGATACTTGTTATTTCTTGTCTTTTTGGTAATAGCCACCCTAATAGGTATGAGGTGATATCCCATTATGGTTTTGATTTGCATTTCCCTGATGATTAATAATGCTGAGCATCTTTTCATGTGCCTATTTGTATATCTTCTTTGGGAAAATGTCTATTCAGTTCCTTTGCCCATTTTTTAAATGGATTTCTTTTTTTTTTATTATCGAGTAGTATAAATTACTTATATATTATGGGTGTGAAACCCTTATCAGGTACATAGTTTGCAAATATTTTCTCCTATTCTGTTGGTTGCATTTTCATTTTGCTAATTATTTATTTTGCTGAATAGAAGCATTTTAGTTTGATGTAAGCCCACTTGTTTATTTTTGCTTTTGTTGCCTTGCTTTTGGTGTCATATCCAAAACTCATTGCCAAGACTAACGTAAAGAAACTTTTTCCCTGTGATTTCATCTGGGAGTTTTATGGTTCCAAGTCTTACATTTAAGTGTTTAGTTGATTTCATGTTAATTTTTGTGAGTGGTGTAAAATAGGGGTCCAATTTCATTTTTTTGCCTATGAATATCTGGTTTTCCCTAAGTTATTAAGTTATTGCAGACATTATCCTTTTCCCAGTGTGCATTCTTGATGCCTTGTCGAATATTAGTTGCACATATATACATGGTTTATTTTCAGGCTCTCAATTCTGTCTCATTAGTCTATGTGTCTATATTTTTACGCCAGTGTCATACTGTTTTGATTACCATAGCTCTGTGACATAGTTTGAAATCGGGGAGCATGGTGCTTCCAGTTCTTTTTTTCTTTCTCAATATTGCTTTGCTATTAGGGGTGTTTTGTGGTTCTGTAGAAAATTTAGGATTGTTTGTTTTATTTCAGTGAAAAATGCTGTTGAATTTTGATGGAGATTATACTAAATCTATAAATCACTTTGAATGATATAGATATATGAACAATATTAATTCTTCCAATTCATGAATGTAGGATATCTTTCCATTTACTTGTGTTTTCTTCAATTCCTTTCATCAATGTGTTATATTTTTCACTGTTTTATGTACTTATATTTGCTAAGAGAGTAGATTTTAATTGCCCCCCACCCACACCATGCACACACAAAAGGTAACCATGTGAGGTGACAGACATGTTGACTAACTTTATTGTGGTAATCATTTCACTCTATAAACATATTCCAAATCATCGCCTTGTATGCTTTAAATCTATATGATATTATTTGTCAATTATACCTCAATAAAGCTGGGGGAAAACATGAATGTACAATCACTGGGAAATCACTTTAGCCATTAAGTCGAAAGAAGCAGATGAAAGATAGGAGCTATGAGACTACTGTAATACAAAAATGGGCAAGAAGGCAGAAATAAAGAAAATTACTGAAACAATATCATCTATAATGCAGCACTGGGGAAGAACCTCTCCTGGGTGAGAATTCTGGCTGATATTCCCAATATATATATTTTAAAAAAATATTTCACTCCAGATAGCTGCTTATTTTACTTTCTTGGATTTACCCAAAAGCAGTCACATTGATCTATCAGTCAGTGACTGCTAACAGAAAAAAACAACATCAAATACTCCTATTAAAAGCTGAGTTTACCAATTAAAAAAAAAAATCTATGAAGAAAATTAAAAAGGACCTATTATTGTCTTTAGAAATAATTATAATTTTTGACCAACAGATTTTCCATGATGATCACATTTATTTAGTCCATTGCAGAATCACTTCTACTGCATTAGGTTTAAAATTACAAGCCTCTCTTTTTTATTCAAATATTTCTTTAAAAAATAATTCTAAATATTTAGTATTGAATTTAATATAAACATACTATTGACACTTCCTAGTAAAAACAGTGATTAATGATACATTTTCTGACTGTCACCTCACTTTCAGTTCCTATTTAAGAGGTGTGAAGACAAAGAAAAAAATTCATCTGTGATGGAAGCCAGATGAAAGTGTCATCCAAATGGCAGCAAGTTTTGGAAATTGTTTATTGGTGACAGAAACAGATTGTAGAAGGTCTGTCATGGCTGAAATGTAATTAATCTTCTTGAGAGGAAGGATGACTTTAAACAAAGAAAATAGAGAAAATTTTGACCATATGACCTGATCTTCACTCCAGCTACACCTGTAATCCAAAGAGTTGTATGGGATGTGAGGCTAGAAGCAAGAACGAGAATCATAATTCTCTTTTGAAACGTTAGGAACTACAAAGTAATGGACCGATAGCAAAACTTTGAAAAGAATTTGTGACCCCAGAATATCATACCTTGCCAAGTTCTCTTTTATGTGTGAAGACAGCCACATGAAATTTTCAGATATTTAAACCTCAAAACATAAATAATTGGCCCATCCTCTCTGAAAAACAAAATAGCGTTAAAAGCACCCTGAGAGACCGATAAAAATTACATATAAAAAAAAACGAATAGGAAAGTCATGTTATATAAGGAGTCTTGAGAAATGAAAAATAGGAACATGCTTTAAATGAGTGTTAGTAAAATGTATTATTTTTCTCAAAGTAGGTATAAAAATTAATAAAGTTTATATTTTTCTGTTTGAATTTGATAAAATATTTAGATTCATTATTTTTTTAATTCATGGAAAACAGAAAGAGAACAAAGTAATGCAATTTATTGATATTAGGTATAAACCATAATAAACTTTAAGAGCATCTGAATATATTAAATAAAATTAGAAATAAGTACAAAGAGATATCAATAGGAATACTTAGAGAATATGGGAGATTTGAATGAAAATGCTCATAGTCCATGAAAGAATCGTCCTGAAAATGTTATTTTCCCTCATAATTTTTATCTACCATATAAAAATGTCAGAATATACTAAGTAAAACCTAATTGAGGAGAAACGACAGAAGAAGAAGAAAGTGGGTGAGTTTAATGACTTGGTTGGGAGTGAATGCTTTCTCCCTTTCTAAGAAGCAACTGTGAAGCCATGCTGACCTGGGCACCATTAGCAAATATCTTGCCCCTATGATGGCAGCCAAACTGATGACAAACTGAAAAAGCTGAAAGTATGAGACTGGGGTAGGTGCAGAAGGTGATTTTTTAAAGAAATCAAAGAACACCTATCCCACAAGCCTAAAAGACAAATTATAGTCAAGAATTTTTATGTGAAACATACTTTTAGATACACCATGTTTTCTGAGAAGAGTTAACATTTTTAACGTGATCTGCAAGTTTTGTGGGATCTACTTCTTGCTAACTCCTCTAGCTTCATCTCGCCCCACTTTGCAGTTGCTTTTGCCTCTTTCAGCTCCTTGGAAATATCTTGCTCCTTTTTTATACATACTTTGATATTGCTGTTCCCTCTGTTTAGAACTGTGTCTCATCCTACTGACCTCCCTACTATCCCAGCTGGACTTTTATTTAAGTGACTCTACTCATCATTCAAAATAAACTAGTCATCACTCCCCAAATAAATAACTTTTTTATCTCCAGTCAGAACCAGGTCCCATCCTTCTCCTACATGCTTATTACCTTGTACTTACCTTTAGAGGATTCATTATTTTCAAAATCTCCTTTTCATTGAATTGTAGGTAGGGATAATATACAATGCACACAATTTAATTTCTAGAGCCTAGAAGAGTGATAGTGCTTAATAGTTATTCTATAAACACTTGTTAGATGAATGAAGAAAAAGATAAAACGAGATAAAGTGAGTATGACTAATATAATTACTAATGTCAAGTACACAGGTTCAGTTCAAACTTTACTTAAACTTATGCTTTTGTTCCTCCAGTGATCATATAATATTTTAAAGATTAATTGAATTAAGGCCATAAAAGAAAAGGCTCAGTAGATTTTGCAGAGCACGTACCACGTGGCCCACATTTCCTTAGTGCATCAGAACATAAAATCTTAACACAGCCTTCTTGGGATTTCTTCAATGAAGCAGTAATGAGGGAAGATTTAAATAACATGGTTATATTGGATATCTTTCAAATTCCACAAAGAAAACATATTAATTTCTCTCTGTGATAAACTGTTATTCTGTGTTCTCTAAATGTAGAGTAACACAACTAAGAAAAGTTAGTTAAAAAATAAGAATATGTAAAAGCTTTAAAAAGAAAAAAAAAAACATTTAAAAGCTTCTAGAAGATAACTTTTGAGAGTACCTTCCTGATTTGAGGTAGTAGTGATTTTAAAATAGGATACAGAAACCATTAACCCTAAATGGACAAATTGATTGATTATGTTCAAATTAAGAACTTTTATTCATCAAAAGACACAACTAGAAAGTGATGAGACACACCACAAAGAGGGGAAAGGTATTTTCAACATATATAACTGACAAGAGCTTATATCCAGAATATATTGAGGATTCCAACAAATAAATTAGAAAAAGACCAAGTGCTTTACAAAAGAAGATATCCAAACAGTCAATAACATACAAAACAGTACTTGATCTCCAGGGAAATGCAAGTTAATACCACAATGAGATATCCCTTAATACCCTTCAAAGGGGCTAAAATTACAATAATGCTAAATTTTAGTGAGGATATGGAGCAATAGAAGCTCTCATATACTGTAGATAGAAGTGAAATTTGGCACAATCATTTTAATAACAATCAGCCTTATCTACTAGAGTTCAACATATGGATGTTTTGTGTCCATGCAGTTTCACTGCTTATGTAAATACCTATCAGAACTTCAGCAAATATACAAAAATACAATTATGAGATGATTCATAGTTGCACTATTTGCAATAGCTTAACTGGAAACAACTCAAATGTCCAACAACAGGATACATCAATTGTGGTACATTCATACAATTAAAAAGGCAGCAAATACATGAAATACATGTGGTACATTCATACAATTAAAAAGGCAGCAAATACATGAAATGCTGTTGCCTGAAACAATGTAGCATTGAGCAGAAGATATACACACACGTGCTACAGATTATATGATTCTACTTAATAGAAACACAGGCGTGCTCATTCTATTATATGCCCTTTCACATATAGCTTTTATAATTCTTAATATGTGTTATATTTTAAATTAAAAAGTTAATAATAAGAAACATACATATACATGCACACATTTGCACCATACATAGATGTAGAATTTGTGGGAATTCATAGTGAAAATTGTGAACTATTTAGAAATTATGAAGAATAAAGACACTAAATAATAAAACAGATTGGATATAGCTAAAACTGCACTCAGAAGAAAATTTTTATTCTACTAAATAAAGTATTTGAAGAATATGAACTGGCATTAAATTCACACTAAAACATTTGAAAATTGACAAAAATGATTGAGAAGGTGTCTAAAACCTGATTTTATCAAAAGACTATAATAGATAAATCCAGAAAATCACTAAAAGCCTAGAGAAAAAGGAAAAGAAAAAAATGAGAGGGATAAACAGATATTATTTAAAATAAGTTATATTTACAGAAAACAGTAAAATACAATGTAAAATGTAATTAAAAATATCATTTTACTTGATTTCATAATATTTTTTCTGCTATGCTACATTTTCAATATAAATTTTACTTCTTCCTTATTTTCTTTATAAAATTATATTTTCCAAATTTGGATATTAAATGTTGAACATTTGCTTCTATATTCAGAGTCAGATGAATTATATGATGTGTCGTGTGTTCTGAGACTGATAGATCTTTTTATTTTAAAGATATGATGGATTTATAAAAAATAGTGAGAAATTTTTATTTGGATTAATGAAGACTAAATTAAATAAGGTTTAATTAATTTATATTTAAATAAAGATTTAAAATAAAATAACATTTAAATTAATGACTTCTATTTGAAAATAAATGTAAAAAAAGCTTAGAACAATTCACATTGAAATAACTCAAGAAATACATGCAAATGTAAACAGACAAAAATATTACTAATATTCTCACACTTGGGAAGAAAAAGAAAACCATTTTTATCAAGTGAAAATTTTTCTGGATGCTTCCTTATGCAAATGTGGATATAGTGTAAATGTAGGCATAGAGGTAGAAATCGCCTAAACAATAGAGAGAGAAATTGCTAGGTTTTTGCACAGACATAATTGCATCACAGTGGAAACAGTTTCATACATATTTTTATGCAGTACTTTAAATTTCCTGTTACTTAAATTTCAAATGGCAAACTGGTTAAATTAAAATGAATAGCTGAAATTTATATATGTGTGTGTGCAATAAATACTACTAAAATTGTCCTACAAAATTACAAAAATTATAAAGCTGTTTAAAAGATTTGAACCATTATGTTTTTAGTTGCTGTTTAATTTTACATTTCATAATTATTATATTATTTAACACCTTTTAATGAAAAGATGAAGAAATTAGCATTAGTAAAGTCTTGCTACCCTTCTTCCTACTAGAGTGTTTTATTTTTCCATCATTATTGCTGTTTGTTGAGATTTATAGCTGTTTTTCTTCCACTCTGTACCCGTACAGATATTTAGTTAATTCTATGTTCAGTTATACCTAATTATACCCAATGATAGATACCCAGTCCTTTTAGCTAGCTCCTCTATTTTCAAGATCGTTATCCCAAGTTTTGATTCATTAATTATCTGTATTTTATTTTTAATATCCTTCAAGAAAGGTTTACAGTTGTTATACTCTTTTCTTTACTACACACTAGAGAATCCCTATCGGATGTCTTTACACATGAAAGATAGCCTGTTACATTTTCTTTGAACATTACAGACATGGTTGCATGATTCCGTTGTCATCTGTCATTAATCTTTGACTTCGACTTCTCAGTTTTCATTCCATTGCTGGTTTGGGTTGATGATTGATTTTATTGTGATGAATGCTTTATTTCTTGAATTATTTTAATTTCTTCCTGTTTTTATTTAACTTAAAAAACAACTTGGCTTGTGTAATATTCTTGATGACATTTTCTTCCCATCAGCACTTTGTTTTGTACTGCTCCACTTTCATTTGACTTAGGAGTTGCACTAGAGATGTTTGTGTCCTAACTACTGTCTATGAGTGACAACTTGATTTTCTTTTCTTTTTGATGTTTTGATTTTAATTGTTTAACCAGGCATTTATCAGGGCAAATTGATCTGTATAAATAACTATGGGAATGTAAAGTACAGCATAGGAAACACAGTCAATAATATTGTAATAACTATGATGGTGCCAAGTGGGTACTAGATTTATCTGAGAGATTGCTTCATAAATTGTATAAATGTCTAATCACTATTCTGTATACCTGAAACTAATATAAAATAATATTGATATGTTATTATATAATGTCAAGTATAATTGAAAAAAAAAATTGATCTGTATCAAGATTCCTGAAATTTGAAGTGCCCTATGGATCTGAATCTAGCTTTTTTTTAATTTCAGGAAATTTTTTACCACTATATATTAATACTCTTAAGAGCTACTTGTTGGGTTATTAATTCAAGTACACATATTTTTTTTGCTGGATCACATATATGAATGTAATTTTTCATGGTTTATTATTTATTGTAACTTCATGCTATTATTATAATCTTATTGTGGTTATGACGAGCATCTTTTCTATGTAATTGAATATTCAATCCTAAACCATTTCATATATTCTTGTGATTATAAAGCATTTACTGTTTCCATGATGGTGTTATTGTGGTATTCAATTTAATTCTGTATTTATTTAATCTCTCTTTTCACCTCTTAATGTTGTTTTATGATCTCACTTTTAATTTCTTTCTAAAAATTTATTTGGTTTCCATTAATTTCTTCAAAAGAATGAAACACTAGCAGGAATATATCTTCCTTCCTTTGGGTTATAATATATTCCAAATGTTGTCACTATTTTGCCTCTTTTATCCTTCTTTCCTTCCTTTCTTCATTTTCTTAATTGTCTTTTTTTGGTACAATTTCCTAATCTTAAATTTCTGTGTTGATTTATCTGTAATGAGTGTGCTAAAAGTCTGTTTTATTTGTTTAATGATAGTAGTTGATCTTGGATCTACTTGTTTTTTCATCTCCCACTCCTAATCTCACCCATGGTCATCTCTCTCTTCTATTAGATCTCCTGCAACTTTCTTTCTTTTTTTCTGCAACTTTCAAAGTTTTAAAACTTCTGTATTGTCCTGATACTGCATATATTTTCTTCCTTCCTTTCCATAAAAAGTTTTTCTGGTCTCACAGGAAATGAAATCAGTAACTTGAAGAGATATCTGCAATCCTATTTTCATTGCAGCATTATTCACAATAGCCAAGATATGGAAATAACCAAATCGATGGTTGACAGATGAATAATAAAGAAATTATGATATATAATGGAATATATAATAAAATATATACATAAAAAGGTATTATTCGGCGTTAAAAAAGAAAATCCTGCCACTTGTGAGAATATTGATGAATATGGAAGTTAATATGCTAAATGAAATAGCCAGACATAAGGAAAAATTATTCATGATCTCATTTATATGTGTAATCCAAAAATATTGATTTATAGAAGCAGAGAATAGAACAGTGGTTACTAATGGCTATTAACAGTGATGAAATGGGGTATATGGGAAGATATTGGTCAAAATGTACAAAGATGTGGTTATATAGGATGAGTAAGTTACAGAGATCTAATATACAGAATGATGACCATGTTAATAATACTGTATTGTATATTAGAAATTTATTTAGAGAGTAGATTTTATGTGCTGTTACTACACACACACGCAAAGATAACTGTGTGAGGAGATGGATATGTTAATTAGCTTGACTATAGTAACCATTTCACTATGTATATGTATATCAAAATATATTGCATACTTTAAATATATACGATTTTCATAAATAAACAAATAAAATGTGTGTTTTTTTTTTTTTTTTAAGTTTCCTTGGTCTCACACTCTAGTAGCCATCATATAGAAGCTATGAGATGGTAACTATTTCTTCTTTCCATTGGAAAACTAACATACAGGCATTTCTATTACAATGGAAGAGGTGAATCTTCTAAGGTACTTCTTCATTGTCTCACTATTGTACCTCCCTATCATCTCAACTATTGTGTTTCTGTGTCCTCAACCCTACCTATATAGTAAACCACATTGTCTCTCCTCTGAATCTTTTGCATTATCCTTGAAGCATATTCTATTGTCTTCCACCTTTAAAACAAAGCAGAAGCATTCATTGTATTACAACAGATTCTTCCCCTTCTATTATTATTCAACACTGACATCCCTTCTAATTTCAGTCTATCTACTTCTTTTAAAGTAAAATTTCTTGAAAGAAATGTCAACATGCATTGCATGCATTTTCTTACTTTCTATTCATTATCAACAGACACTAATCTGGCTACTGCATACACTGATCCACTTGAAACTTCCATCTTCAATGTTAGCAGCAATTTCCATGTTTTAAAGTCAAAAGCAACATTTTAAACTAATGTCTTTAGTTTTATGAGACAAATATCTCAAGTGCTACATAACTATTAATAATCTTCCTCTCAAAACCACATTTTTTTCCCAGTCATGTTAGTCACTAATGTTTTCATAGTCCATTCAGTTTCTTATATTCAAGACAGTACTGGCCATCCTCTGCCTATCCAATCAATAACAAAGTCTTGATTCTACCTCTGAAAGAACTCCAGACTTCATATACTTCTCTCTATATATACATACTATCAAAGCACTAATTTAAATAGGGGTAATCTTTCTCTTGGAATATTGCAATAAGCTCCTAATATTTGTTACCTTTCAGACACAATATCTCTGTAAAGTTAATTCTTTACTGCAGCTAGAGATGTTCCAAAAATGAAACAATATGTTCTTTCCTCTCGAGATCTTCAATAGATTCTTGCTTTTGCTTATAGTTCTCTTAAACTATCTATACTTAATGCAAACCAAAATCAAACCCCTTTGTCACTCTCATTAGTAAGTTAAAGTCAATACATTTGTCAAATCTTAGCTTAAACCTCACGTATTCAGAGAACATTTTTCTGACAGTTCTTACTAGATGAAGTCTTCTCATTATACTCTTCCATAGCAGACTCTGGAGTTGGATAAGTTATCACAATTGTAGTTAACTGTGATGTAAACATGTTTGCTTAGTGTCTCTCAGTCTAGACTCTGTGTTATGTAAGAACAGGAACAATGTTATCTTCCTGGATATACAAAGAATTGGGTGGACAAGTATCTAATATGAATTTTTAGAATGAAGAAATAAAATTACAGTGGTTTGAGAGACAACTATCACTTTCTCACTCTTAGGGACTGAGAATACCAGCAGTATCTCTCTATCTTCTGGAAACTTTCCTCTCTTCCCTCAGGCAAAAGTCTAGCTTTCCTGTTGCTGTGAAGTCTAGTTATTAAGCTATCATTCTAGTGTTAATTGTCATGGCATTTTAATGTTATTTCAACAAATCAGTAAACTCTGGTATATAAAGAAGCTCTGAATTAATTAATTTTCTGTATAGACTTTAGGCAGAAGAAAAAAAATCAATTTCCTGTAGTTAAAAAAAAAGGAGGGATATTATGGACATGAAAAGCTAGAAATATATGCCACTTTAATGGCTGAACAGTTATTTAGTTTTAAGCAAATGAAAATACATGACCTAGTGGCTTAATTACTTATAACACTTAAGGCAATCTCATTACTTCTCCTAATTTATTTATAATCAAGTTATTTGCAATCCAATTATATTTAAAAGAAACACATCTAAGATTTTTCTCTGTCCAACACTAAGCTTTATAAGATTTCATCTAGAGAAGATTCAGTATTAGTAAATATATAACATTTACACATTAAGTCAAAAGCACGTCTACCCTCTCTTATTTTACTCATTTTCATTTAAAAGCCATTTATTTTAATGTGATCAAATTGTTAACATTGGTCTCACCTTTTTCAAATAGATTAGTTTGGCATAAATAATATGTCTTCTAAATTGATGTTGCTTCAGTAAATGACAGAGACTATTAACAACTCCACTTTCAAGAAATGCCATTAGATAATGAATCAGTCCTTTTCTTGTTTTTAAAAATGGCCTTGGGAAGGCTTATCATAAAGAAGTCAGTGATGGCCTCTTACAATGAGGATTAGAGAGTGATGACAAGTTTTTGACAAGAATAAATCAAAAACCCAGAAAATAGTTTACCTGTAGAGATATTAGGACTATGAAGAACAGCAGAAGTCCAAAACTATGTAACAAGAAACTGTAACAGGTAAATTAGGAGTGAAAAAATCAATGGTTTTCCCAGGACCATATAGTAAATCACTCGTTGAACTGAATTTAAGACACCTTAGACTCCACTACTTGCCCTTTTGGAAGGCAAATAATTTTATTCTTGTATCTGGAGAAAATGTACATTTTTAAAGTTTAAATTTAAACTTAAATTTGCTTTCTGTAATTGTGTTTCACTAATGAAGGTAAAGATAATTAAATTGTCAATTTGTCCAGTTTGTGTGATAAATATATATAAATTCTCATGTGAATATATTATAATGTGTATTGCATTTCTATCTGGAAATGATATTATTTCTATAAATATATAAAAAATAGTAGTGATATGAGGATAATAACAATAAGTTAACACTTATTAAGCACATACTGTTAAATGTTTTTTTAAATATATTATATATGTATATATTAAATTACTTAATGCTCACAATAACTCTGTGGTGAAGGTACCATTATTATCCTCATTCTTTTTAGATAAACATCAGATTTGAGTGATTTGCCCAAAGACAAACATCTGATAAGTATACATATAAATACATTTATGTTCAATGAATATTTTTGAGTACCTATGCTGGTAAAATGCTCCATAAATTCACACATTATCTCATTTTATTCTCACAACATGCCAGGGAGAGAGAAACACTTAATTCTGAATTTTCTAAAGAAAAAATTGTGGTACAAACATTTATTCAGCTTTAGGAATAAAGAAGACTTTAGGGATTTGAACTCAGTATCCAGTATCAAGGAAGACTTTAGGGATTTGAACTCAGTATCCAGGATCCATACCTGAATTCCTGTTACTCTGAAGTCTTGGCTCCCTGTATATTTCCACAGTACTGGGTTTTCCATAGTGATGATACTCATTTTCACATTTTGTTATTCTGAGGTCATATTCAGCAGTATTTAATGGTCTACCCAACAAATGGTAAAAGAAAGCAAAGATTTTAGGTCTCTTCATTGAGAAGAATCATTGCTATGTAATCTAAAAGTTAGAAAAGAAAAAAATCTCACGTTGTGTTCTGTGCATTTTATTTTTTCAATATGCCAAGTGAGTTGGCCTTAAGAAATCTCAATTTTACAGCAAAAAGTCAAAATGTTCTCTTTTAATGTTTTGTTGGTTTGTTCTTTAGCCTTTAGATGGCTTTTGCAGTATAGCTGTAAAAAAGAATCGTAATATTTGTGAGTAGAGTTGCTGCAGTGTACAAATGACAACTCTGTCTTATTAATGACTTGGCACTGACTTTAATAACTTAGGAACCTGGGAAGGATTAGATGAGCCCAACTTTATCATTCACTATACAGTTCTACGTGTGCCTTATATTTACTGGAATGAAAGAGGAAAGTTAGAGAGCTCGTGGCATTTAATGATAGAATCATAAAGTACAAACAGCATTTGGCTGAGAATTCCACTTCTGGTTCTACTTCTAACAGGGTAAACTTGTAAACTCTCTCATCTAAATTTCCTCAAATGCTAAAATACAGTAATCGGAGTATATTTAAGGTCATTTCCTGCTTAAAAGATTATGTTTTAATAGTAATAGCTATATTATTGAAGATGAGATAGCTAATTTCCATCCCTTCAGCTTTATGCCTCAGATTTCTGGTATAAAACATGAGAAGTAAATTCAATATTTTGTATGCTTCTAGATCAGTGCCGTGCTGTCCAGTAGAATTACAGCATGAGCTATATGCATGATTTAAAAATTTCTAGAAGCTACATTTAAAAAGTAAAAAGAAATACATAAAATTGATTTTGTGAGATATTTAATATTATTTCAGTATGTAATCAATATGAAAATATTGATGGTGTATTTGATGGTGTATTTTATATTCTTTTTATGATATAAAGAACTTTAAAATTTGATGTGTATTTTACATTATAGAACATCACAATCCAGACTAGCCAAATTTGAAATGCTCATTAGCCACGTATGCCTAGTGTCACAGGATGTTACACAGAAAATGCTGCAATTAGTATTATAATTATTTTCTTGATCTGCCTTGTTTTATTTCTACTGTATACTACAATGACATTAAAAAGAAAAACAAAAAACAAAACAAAACTAAAGATCCTATAAATACAGCTTAGAATTACCCATTTTAGACATTAGTGTATAAAGCCATTCCCGAAAGTGAGGAGAAATATAGTAGACAGGATAAGGAGTAGGGTTTAAAATCTGAAAGACATAAATCAAGGCAAATCTTCTCCACATACAAGGTAGGTGTGTGTGTGTTTGTGTGTATGTGTATATGTGTATTTCTTTCATACAATATTCCTTCTGAACTAAATTTCTCTCATCTGTAAAATGAAAATAACAATTAACATGCAAGGATGTTATAAGGATTGCCGGTATATAAAAGAATCTCTAAAAAAATGATCCCTTTCCCTTACTATACTTTTCTAACCCTTGCTTCAAATTCGGTTTTTGCCATTCCAGTATCTTACAACTGCCTATAGAGATATTGAGCACAGTTAAACAAGTATTATATCACACAATTTAAGTACAATGGACTTTTTTCATAGAATTTAAGGATTAATTAATGTCATTTATTTATTTCAAAAAGTACATGTAACTCCATCAGCCAGTTAATTTCATGAACTGCCAGAGAAATGAGTAATAATAACACTGATTCTATTTGGCGAGGAAACATGGCGGAGTGAGAGACATCCTCAGATCTCTCCTCTAGAAATAACAATAAGCTGAACATCTAAAACTCAACAAAAAATACCCAAACTGCGCACCAGCATGTCTGAGCGTGGGATCTGCACATAAGAGTTACCGCAGGTCAGAACCCCGGATGTGGGGTGGTGAACTGAGAGAAATAAAGAAGCTGCCTCTCGCAGCCCCTGGAGCTCCTTGCAAGAGGAGGGGGAGGAGTAAAGGTGTGGTGACTTCCCTGATCAATCTGCCTGGAAGTGCCGGAATTTCTAGCAGTTGGCAGCAGGGCCTAGTCATCAGGGCAGAAAGCAGAGAAGCGGGAGGGGACAGCAGAGAAACAACAGTTGATTTTTACCAGCCCTGGTTCTAAAACCGAGGCTGAGCTGCAGCCCTCAACCTCAAACCCAAAGGACCCCTCCCCGATACACTCCAAGACCAAACACCGTGGAGCCCCAGAGGAATCTGAGCAAACGTTACCAAAACTGTTGCTAATACTGACAGAGAATGAAACTGAGAATAGCGAGTGTGATTAAATAGCTACAAGAAAATAAAAAAAGACATTTAGGCTTTATATAAAGAAGAGATCCAAAAGGCTTACACACCATGTGCTGGAAACCAAAAAAAAACAAAAACAAAAACAAAACAAAAAACTGCCTTCTTTGAAGCAGGCTAAAGAGAGACCTTTATATAATAAATCTTTTAGGAAAAACAACAGAATACACTTCCATTAATGCCCAGGAGGAGAAATAGTCCATTAAACACCATGAACAACCAAGGCAACAAGATATCTCAGAAAGAAAGAGAAAAAAAATCTCCAGAAAATAAGCTTACAGGTGTAGATATATGTGACTTAAATAACAGAGAATTTGGGATCGTACTTCTGAAAAAACTCAATGAGATCCAAAACAACTCAAATCAACAATTTTAGGAATTGAAAAAAACAAAAAAACAAAAAAAAAACAACTACATGAGCAGAGCAAGGAGATTGAAACCCTTGAAAGGAACCAAATAGAACTTCTGGAGATGAAGAACACACTGCAAGAGTTGAAAAATTAAATAGCAAATTTGGGAAATAGAGTCTACCGAATGGAGGAAAGGATCAGTGATATCGAAGACAGAATTCTAGAAATAAATCAGAAGGAAGAAGAGAGAAACAGAAGTATGAAAAATAATGAAAGAGAAATACAAGAACTAGCTGATGCCATCAGGAGAAGAAACAAGAATAATGGGACTTCTCAAAGGGGAGGAAAAGGAGCAGGGATTAGAAAGCATTTTCAGACAAGTGGTTGATGAGAATTTCTCAAATCTAAGGAATGAGCTGGAGCTTGGAATTCAAGAAGTCAACAGAGCACCCAATTATCTCAACCCAACAAGACCTTCACCAAGACACATTGTATTAAAGTTATCAAAAATCAGCAACAAAGACAGAATTCAAAAGGCAGTTAGGGAGAAGAAAACGGTAACTAATAAAGGAAAACCCATTAGATTATCCTATGACTTCTCAGCACAGACCTTACAAGCCAGAAAGGAATGGAACCAAATATTTAAACTATTAAGTGAAAGAACTACGAGCCTAGAATAATATATCCAACTAAGCTCTCCTTTAGATATGAAGGAGAAATTAAAACCTTTCCAGATATACAAAATTTGAGGAAATTCTCCACTACAAGGTCTGCAGTACAGGAAATACTTAAAGGTGTCAGCTCATCTAAAACAAAATAACAAAAAAACATACGTAACTGGGAATAAGACCACTAGCCAGCAGACAGAAGGAGAGGAGAGAACAGAGCATTATAAGCTTAAACAATAAAAAATTTGCTATAGCAAGATCGTAATGAACGGTCAACATACATAGGGACAAAGTGAGAGAAAAATGAGTGAAAAGGGGAAGATTCAAAATCCAAATTCACAAAGGAGAATGGAAATAAGGCACGCACAGATATATATATAGAGAGAGAGAGAGACAGACACAGACAGACAGACAGACAGACACAGACACACACACACACACACACACACACACACACACACACACACACACACAACAATCTTCTACA
>NW_006430723.1:4449133-4450533 GCF_000325575.1 Pteropus alecto | reverse complement strand
AACTGTCACTATTTGTTGATGACATGTTTCTCTATATAGAAAACCCTAAAGACTCCACAAGAACACTACTAGAATCAATAAGCAAATACAGTAAATTTTCTGGATACAAAATCAACATTCAAAAATCTATAGCGTTCCTATACTATAATAAAGAAGCATCAGATAAAGAAGTGGAAAAAATAATTCCTTTTGCAATTGCAACAAAAAGAATAAAATACCTAGAATAAATTTATATAAGGACCTATATAATGAAAACTATAAGACCCTATTAAAAGAAGTCGAAGAAGATACAAAGAAATGGAAAGATATTTCGTATTCTTGGGTTAGAAGAATCAACATTGTTAAAATGATCATATTACCTGAAGAATTATACAGATTTAATGCGATCCCCATCAAAATGCCATTGGAAATTTTTAAAGAAATAAAACAAAAATCCATCAGATTTGTATGGAAGTACAAAAGACCCCGAATTGCCAAAGCCATCCTGAGAAAAAAGAATGAGGCTGGAGGCATCACTCTGCCTGACTTCAGATTATACTACAAAGCAACAGTAATCAAAACGATATGGTATTGGCAGCAAAACAGACACATGGACCAGTGGAACAGAATTGAGAGTCAAGAAGTAAACTCATAATTATATGGGCAAATAATTTTTGACAAAAAAGGTAAAAACATACAGTGGAGAAAAGAAAGCCTTTTCAATAAATGGTGTTGGGAAAATTGGAAGGCCACCTACAGAAGAATGAAATTAGACTATCACCACACACCAAAATTAACTCAAAATGGGTTAAGGACTTGAATATAAGACCAGAGTCAATAAAATGCATAGAAGAAAACATAAGAACTAAACTCAAGGACCTTGGATTTAAAGAGGATTTTATTAATTTGACCTCAAAGGCAAAAATAAATGAATGGGATTACATCAAACTAAAAAGCGTCTACTCAGCAAAAGAAATTGTCAACAAGGTAAAGAGAAAACCATCCGAATGAGAAAATATATTTGCAAGCAATGCCTCTGATAATGGCCTAATATCCAAAAGAACTCATATGACTCAATAACAACAAAAACCAAACGATCCAATCAAAAAATGGGCAGAGGGCCTGAACAGACACTTCTCTCTAGAGGACATGCAAATGGAGAACAAATATATGAAAAGATGCTCAACATCGCTGGCTATTAGGGAAATGCAAATCAAAACCACAATGAGATACCATCTCTCACCTGTAAGAATGGCTATAATGCACATTCTTTAAGCAAGAGGACAGGTAATAACAAATGCGGGAGAGGATGCAGAGAAAATGGGACCCTCATACACTGCTGGTGGGACTGCAAATTGGTACAGCCACTATGGAAAACATTATGAAGGTTCCCCAAAAAACTAAGAATTGATCTACACACT
>NW_006430723.1:4409046-4447946 GCF_000325575.1 Pteropus alecto | reverse complement strand
AGTAGGGGAGAAGTGAGGAGGTAGTCAGGGTAAAGGGGGCCAAATATAGGGTTTAGGGGGAGGGTGAAGTGGTAAAGGGTCTCAAATATATGGTAGCTGAAGGAAACTGGACTTTGAGTGGTAATCACACAACAGAATATATAGATGTGAAATTATAATGTACACCTGAAAATTATATAATTGTATTAACCAATGTTACCCCAATAAACTTAAAAAAAATAAAAAAAATAATAATACTGATACTAATTCTTACCTATCATTGAAAGTGTACATTATCTAACATCTGTCTATCATCTATCATCTATTTATCATCTACTATTATCTATCTATCTATCTATCTATCTATCTATCTATCTATCTATCTATCTATCTATCTATCATCTATTCTCTCTCTTTCTCTTTCTCTCTCTCTCCTCTCTCTCTCTTTCTCTCTCATTACCTATCTGTCACCTCTCAATCCACAATGGGAATTTTCCAGACATTTGATTTGATTCATTAAAAAACTTATGGTGTTACGAGTATTGCTTTTTCATTTTACCAACTTTGAAACTGACTTTTACAAACACTTTGTCAATTTAATGTACAATTTGTCTACCTCTAAGCTTGTGAAGTTTACATTTTGTCATATTGCCTTTCACTGTATAGAGAAGAATTGCATCAAAGTATCTTAGTTCTTCCTGGAAACACTGTCAGGGAAGAGAACAGCTCAAGGTTTTATTTTATTTCAATTACTTATTCAATGGTAGAAACTATCCTTTAACATTCTGGACATTTGGTGGTCTAAAAATAGACTAAAATTATTTTGAAAACAAATGAAGAAGGTCTTTTACTAACAGGTATAGAAATATTTTATAACAGAGTCCTTTGAACAGTACACTTAACATTGATATGTAGATAGGAAGTTAAGACAATATAATAAATAGCCAAAAAATAAACCAAAGTTAGTATGTTGAGTCGGGGAAGACAAGATAGATTTTTTGATATAGACATCTCTTGCTGGAATAGTGAGCATTTTTTGAGCCCTTGTGTCAATGCCTGGCATTTTCTGTACATCATTTTATTTAATCTCCACAATGACCAGAAGATATAATAAGTATGAAAATTATTTAAAATTTATAGGTGAGGATAAAAGCTCAGAGGAGTTTGGTGACTTCCTCATTCTCAAGCAGAGAAAAAATTCTAGAGAGCTCAGATCCATATCCAGATCTCTTTGATAATTTCATTTTTTAATTAGTAAGATTTTTTTCTCCAATGCCTTGAGGAGAAGTCAGAGCACCCTGATTTATGACCCTTTGTAGGCCACTTAATTTTTAGCTTCTTTTTAAAAAATAGTTTTGATTCCCTCTCTCTATCTCGTCCTCCTCATCTTTCTTCTTATCTTTCTCCTCCTTCTCCTCTTTTCTTGTTGGCACTCAGTCTCCTCCTTGACCATGACTGACCCCATAGCCAATTATCATTTCCGATAATCTTTAACAGAAATTAGGGTTTTTGGTGTGGAAAGGTTGGTGTAAGCTGGAGATACTTTCTTAATACCCTAGATACGATTCTTTGTTTTTTCCCCTTCTTCTTTTGTGGCAAATCACACATTGGTAGGTTCTCTCCATCAATTCATGCCTGTATTTGCCTGAAATATGACCATGAAGTTTCTGGCAAAAGGATAGTATGTTAGATTGTATTTATCAAAAATGCATTTTCTAGTTCCCATGAATTTCCAGAATTTTAGTGATCCCTGTAAAGAGGGGGACCCAACACTGCTGTCCTGGAGAGACCATGTAGAAAGAACATCCCAGTAGAAAGGGGTTTCTGAGTTTTTCCAGTTTAACCAGGTGTTTATGTCTTTGCAACCCATGTGCTAGAGATGTGAGAGAGAGCCTTCAGTTGGCCCTAGCCCTACAATGACTGACTGTAAACACATGAAACTCTAAGCCAGAACTATCCAGCTGAACTCACTAAACTCCAGAACTATGAGAGAGAAAAATAAAATGGTTGATATTGTTTTAAAACATTAAATTCGAAGTTGACTTTTTATGAGCCAATAGTTAAATGAAAGATATGATAACTTCCTGACCTTCATATAGAAATTTAATTTTTAATAAATAAACTTAAATTTCTATTACTATTTCAATAGAAATTTAAGAGAAGTGGTTATTTTTTTTAGGATCCATACTTTATACTATAAATCTCTCTGGTTTATTTTGTTAATTAGATTTAAAAATAAAAAAGCTACTGATGCATTTTTCATCCTGCGGTCATTGAATGATACTTTGCAGACTTTGCATAGCACTCATGTGGTTTCATAATTAAGCTTTTTAAATTAATTAGGCTGATAAAAACAATTAAGTCATGAAAAGACTTCCTGGGTCACTTGTTCTAAGTTCCTTCCTACATTAAATAAAGTTTTCAGAGACAATGTAATGACCACCAACTACCAGTGTGATCAGGAGATTTCAAGGTCTGGGAAAGAGAATGAGGATCCTAAATTACACCAATTAAACTTATGAATGCTTCATAATTTGAGGGATCTGTTATGGATGCTGTTTCACTAAAAAAAATAATAGCATAGGATAATAAAGATGAAAAGGTGATTTTTATAAGCATATGTTGTGTTCCTGAAATCTAATGCAGAGTTATAAATTTATGTATAAAATCAAGGAATCTAAGGGAGGGAACAAATCTAATAATATTTTCATTCTGTTTCTTGTAAAAGAGCCATTTTAAATGTTTTCTGACACTGGCTAACAAATGGCAGGACTTCAAGGTATCATGCAATAAGTCTAGGTTCCCCTCTTGCCCCTGATTTGCAGCACCAAATCTCTGTGCTTTCCAAGGGACACTCTCAGAGAGAAGCCCCTGCACTTTTATCTCCGTTCTATCTGCTCAGGTTGCTTTGTTCATACAAACTAGCACAAAGCCTGTTAAATAATAACCAGAGAACGTGAGGATAATAATAGTTATGATAATGGTTATTATGATGATAGGGTGTATTTTCTTAAATTTTTAGAGTTTTAGGAATAAAGATCATTTATCTGTTTTTTTTTATTTATCATCTAAGATACAAAAGTTCAGAAATTTTAGGACTTTCTCAAGTTGATAGAGCCTCCAGTGTTCAATTTACTTTATAGCATGTTATATACCAACTTATAGATTAAAATACAATAAATTATGTAATATATAAAATATATCTGGTAATAAATGTATAATAGAATATCTTATCTTTTTTTCTTATATAATTTTACTCATTATGACTAAGGACATTCTTCCACTCAACTATCCTGAGATTTTAAGATTTCTAAGAAGACATATGCCTTAAGCAGTCCAGGAAGCATGCATTAATGAATTTAAACAGACCACAGTTCTGTGTGTCCCAACAGTTTCTGAAGTATACATAATGGATGCTAAGACTAAGATACTACCGTCTGACCCAAATAAATCTGAACCATTAATTAATTCTAGTGGAAATTTCCACTAAAAATAAATAGAAATGAAGAAAAGAAAGAATGTGGCCTTCTTTAACTATAAATAAATTATAATTGAATACTGCAGTCCAAATTGAAAACAGAAAAAATACATTTTCCCAAGAAGAAAAAATATCTATAAATATTGAAGTAAATATTGATATTATTCTCAATAGTGTTAGACATTTGTAGAATTCTTGTTTATAATTGCAACCTTTATTATTGATAATTGTCATCTCTTTATCATTTTTATAGCTGTCAATGGAAATAATTGGAAAATGCAGCTTACTTTCTTGACCATGTTTCATTTATAGCAATATTCAAACTAACAGTATGCAACCAGTGCTAAAACCATACAAATTTATTTTAAAAGCCAAATATATTTTCTCTACTTTATATGCAGTATACATTATCCTGTTCTTTCAATTGCACGGAAACTTTATAAAGATTCTTTCTGTGTTATTTCTTATAAAAGAATGCAAAATATGTAAATATTATTTTTCTTTATGGTCACATAGTGTGTGTCTTCAGATGCAGATCGAGATTCACCTTATAATAATTATGTCATCAGTTTGAAGAAGCAGTGTGTTCTACATGTATTTTCTAAATGAAGCTTTCTACGTTGAGGCTGATATTTTTATTCCAATTTTGCTTAATAGAAAACTGAAGAATTGAGGTTATGTGATTGACACAATATTACTTACTCAATGAGAACATGAATCACTATTCATACCCACGCTCTCATTCCAAGTCCAGTGCTATGTTCTACTATCTAAATTATAATGCTTCTTTTGATAACTAATAATACTAATCATTTTTTAAGTTTTATGCTTTTCAAATCTTTGTTTCAATGTACTTATAAACATTCTTGAAAAGTCAGAAAGTCATTATACATCAATAAAATTACAAAAAAAAAAAGATTACTGTTAGCAAAGAAATGTGATTAGCTGAATTCTTTAGTTTGAGTCAAATCTTACTAAATACAAGATATTTATATTATAGAGTCCGAAGAAAGAATGCTCAATTTTTCTCACCTCTTCCTCATTCCCACACTTCACATTTAGGCAATGCCTCTTTTAAAAATCATTTTAAAATTCCAAAGTTATATTCTCATGATATTTTTAATCATCTATCTTGATCCTAAACATTTTTGGTATTTTTTAGGCATAATTTTTAAACTATAGCTTAATTTCATTGTTTATCTTAAAAATAGATGCTATTTCTTAAGATTAATTTATGGATGACTCAAATACTTAACTGGTTAATTCCAAATAAGAGTCTAAAGAAATCTAAAAGAATTATTAAATTGTTGATGTTTTCTAATTATTATTCAACAAAGAATGGAAGATATAAAGAAAAAAGTAATTTATCAAATGACTGGGAATTAGTAATTCTCTAGGTTAAAGAAAACTAAGGAATGATAAGTAAAATGACCTAATATCATCAGTGAGAATAATGATGTTTATTTGACCATATAGAGGGTGACATAATCCAGTGAGCCTCGTAAGATTGTACCTGCTAATATTCACAGAAGATGGAGCCCAGTACCACCAGGATCTGCATAAGGATACAATCACTCACCAAAAAAATTGTGAAAATCAATGTAGATGGCTATAGAATTTATAAAGATTAAATTCTAACTTCTATATTACTCAATGTTTCCTATTGATGGGAATGTATATATGGTGAAGAGGGAAACTGATATTAGAAGTATACGATATAAAGAATGTCTAATTTATACATATATAAACCATTCACTAATTTAACGAAGATTATTGAGAAACTGTTACATGCAAAAACTGTGTTAGAATCTGTGGGAGATATCGCTCTGCATTAACTAAACATCCTAAAATTCAAAGCATTTTTCTTAGAAATATCTAGTAGATAAAGACCATTCTTTTATTTACTGCCCTTCTTTTTTGTGAAGTGTCAATTCAGATCACTAATCTATGACTATTGTTCAACATTCTTTCCTCTTTTCAAACCCAGACCAACATTTATTTATTCTGATAAGTGACCTTAACAATTTGGTCAATAACCACAATAACCTTACTGTTTTCCTCCCCTTTCTAGTCATAATTTCCTCAGCAACTTGGAGAGTTATTTGGTAACTCTCTCACATCTTTACTTTATTATTATTCAAGGTGAAAATTCAGTAACATCTTGACCCCATTGTTCTTTCTCATCACATGTCATTTCTGCCTCACCTCAGGAAAACTTCGATCTACTCTGCATAACTACTTATTATAAAACAGCTTCTTTTCCTTTCTCTCATCCCTCACATTTTCTGAAATTATTTTAACCTCATCGAACTCTTTATTTTCTGCATCTGTCAGTTATAATATAACCACAAATCCTCATACCCCAGCAATCTCTTGGTCTTGTTTAAATTCTATCCTCCTAGGTATTCAGAATGCACTAGATCATATTTTCACAATGCCTGTCTTGATGATCTTTAGATCTAGCACAAGCTCGTGTCTCATTTCAAGGCCAAGCAGCACTATTCATAAAGATAACCTTCTGACCATTTTACTTAGACGTCATGACATTTAACTTTATTTTTGTCCTTGCTAGTGCTCAGAAATGTTTCAGTTTCTCCCTTACAGAAAAAGGGGATATTAAATACAACTAATCAAATTAAGAGAATGAATTAACTAGATTAAATATTGTTCTAGATGTTGCCAAACTGGGCTACTTGATGACATGGATGAAAATAAATAGTTTAGATATCACAATCTTCCTCCTTCCACATACAATCTCCAATTGAAATTAGGCTAATTGAATATATACTACTATTATTTATCCGTAGAAAAATCCAAGCAAAATTAAAGTCTATCTAAAGGTATCATATGCTGTGCCACAAATGCTCTGTTTAAAGAATAAGGATCTTAAGGCAGAGGAGAGCTGGAGGGTCTGTTCGGCCTCTGTGTGAAAGAAACTGATCAGTCAGGCAAATGAAGACAGCTATCTGCCAGATAAAACAGGAAAGACAAAGCCAATTGGAAAATTTAGAAAAATACACAAAGAAACGATAATTAATCTCTCTTATGAATATATTACCAGAGAGCTCGACAGGGTGGAGGTCCAAAGAGGAACTCAGACCCTGGAGCTCCAGTGACCAGGTTATTATCTCATGCTACGAAGATGAATTCAAGGACATAACAAACAGCAGCAGGAAAGCTCAGTTTTATTAATGCAAAAGTACACACTTGAAAGTGCTGGCAGCTCACAGAGTCTGCCCCGAGCTGCCTGAATTATGGGTTTTTCTTTTCTTGGGAGTGGGAGGTGTCCTAAGGCTATCCGACCTGCCTCTCAGTCTTGACCTGTTTCCTATGCCACCTGGAGAGGTGGAGGTGGCCTTAGGTCATCCATCTAGTCTCTTGGCCTTGGCTTGTTTCTCTTGCTGGGGTCTCAGGCTTGAAATCAAAACAGGGAGAGGACTGAGTTAGGGACTGAGGAAAAATTCCACAGTCACATTCGGGAGGGGAGGGAGAACTTCCCTAGACTAACTATTCTGCCTCAAAGATAGATGACAAATTATTAAATGAACTAATATTATTGACTACACATAAATATGTATGTATATATATACCCTCATAACTATATATATAAATAATTTTATATAAATATATATTTCTATTATATATGTAATGTCCAGGATCTTGATGAAGAAAAATTCAAAACTAGATAAGATTAATTAATAGGCAAACATATACCCTCCTCCAAATGATACTACTTGGTTCAGAGGCTAGTTTACCAAATCTTCAAGAATTTGATAACTGCCTTGTATGCAAATTGCTTTAGGGAATAGAAAAAGAAGGAAAAGTTCATGACTATTCCATTTCAAATATTCTAAGGTTCACTTTTGTTCATGTTAACATATTTGAAATTATGATGCATCTTACAGTTAATATAATAAGAAAACACTCTGTCAGTTTAAACAACATATTTTTTATTTTAATAGTAATAAAATAAGGATGCATTTTATAATTGAATGGCATCTCTGATTCAGTTAAATATCACAGTGTTGTAAAAACTAACTTAATAACCTCTATATTAATTTCCTAATGCTATTTCTATTTCTATTAGTATAAAATTAAAACAAACTTAGTGGCTTCAAGCAACGCAAAATTCAGCATCTTATAGTCCTAGAAGTTAGAATTCTGGAATGGGTCTCACTTGGCTAAAATCAAAATATTAGCAGGGCTAAATTCTTTTCTTAGAGGCTATAGGAGAAAATCCATGTTCTTGCCCTTTCCATCTTCAATGCCTGCAATGTCTGGCTGAGTCCTCCGCACATATCATTCCAAAACTGACTCTTCCACCTCCCTCTCTACTTTTTAAATATCCTGTGATTACATTGGGCCCACCTGGATAATTCAGCATAATTTCTCTGTCTTAAAACCAGCTGATTAGTAACTCTAATTCCACCTGCACCATTAATCCTTCCTAGTCATGTAAGATAATATATGTACAGGTTCCAGTGATTAAAGCATGGACATTTTGGGAGCCAGCCATTATTTTGCATACCACAATACCCAAACTAGATAAGGCTAGTATAAGAAAATATTGACTTGCACTGTATGAATGTAGGAGTAGAATAGCAAATATATTACAATTCAATTATAGAATTACATAATACATAGGATATATATACATATACATATGTACCTGAATGTATGTGTAAGTGTTATATATGTGTATGTCGTGACTGGGAAGTTTTATTCTGGAATCGCAAGGATAGGTCAAATTAAATTTATCATATAAATTCTCCACCAATAACAGATTATCGAAATACATGGAAATTTAAATTGATGCAATGAATCATAGTCAATAAAATGTAACACTAATTTAAGATTTTTAAAAATACACCTGCTAATTAAAGGAGAACAAAGTGCTTTCTTATCACAACTATTATATCATGTATCCAAATTTTAAAGGTGGTACGAAGTGGAAAAAAAAAATGTATACATCTTAGAACTGATAATATGCATTATTTGGGTAGATATCCTTCTTTCTTTTACTATTTAAATTAGACTAAGAGTTGGCAACAAGACATCCACTAATGTGGTGAAGTGAATCTAACATCAGCCTGATAGCAAATACTCCACTTAGTATGTATGTAGAAAAAAACTTGTTTTCCTCTGTGTGGAAAAGCACAGTTCTACCTTGCTCCTTTGTGTCTCCTTTACTACTCACACAGAATACTTCACTTCTGACACTTCTGGTCACCAATGTGTGGGAGTTTTTCCCACACCAAGCAATTATCTGTGGCACCACTGGATATTCTATAATTTAACTCAATTCTGACACTATATCAGAGATAGCATCAGATCCCACAGGCCAAGGCCTCAGTCATACAAGACTACCCACCCCACTTCAGATGTCAATCAAAAATTCAAGATTATCACTGGTGTTTTTGACTAATTAGCTATGAATCAGATGTTCCCATGTCCTCCTCCTCAGGTTCCATTAATTTGCTAGAACAGCTCACAGAACTCAGAAAAACAGTTTACTGACATTTACCTGTTTATTATAAAAGAAGATGATAAAAAATCCAGATAAACGTCTAGGCGAGTAAGATGCATAGGATGAGGATGCACAGGGTGAGGTCTGGGAATACAGTGCAGAGATTCCATGCTCTCCCCAAATCTCCATATGTTCATCACCCCTAAGCTCTCCAAATGCCATCTTTTTGGGTTTTTATAGATACTTCATTACTTAGGCATGATTAATTAAATAATTGGCCATAGGCGATTGATTCAACCTGTAGCTCCTTTCCTGGAGGCTAAGGTGAAACTGGAAGTTCCAATCCTCTAATCACTTGGTTGGTTCTCCAGACAACCAGTCCAAAAGTCACCTCATTAACATAACAAAAGACACTTTTTTTTTTTAAGCCCTTATCACTTAGGAAATAAATTCCAAGGGTTTCAATGGCTTCATGCCAGAAATGTAAACAAAGACCAAATATATATTTTTCATTATAAATCACAACATCACAATATGAAAATTTTAGTATAGAGAATCAGCAACAAGATTGGATGCCTGCTCTTAGCTCAGTTATTTAATATTGTTCTCATAATGTAATTAGAAAAGAAAAAGGAGTAGGAAACGTAAGCAGTGCAATTTTCAAAACATTACTGAAACCCACAAAAATATACTCAAATAAATGGAATGTTTTATTATAATCATAGATAGGAAATATTACTATTCTAATGATGTCAGCTATTCATAATTTTTACATAAATTTAATATAATTAAAAAAAACTATCAGAATAAAACAAAAAGTTTCATGAAAATTGCAAAGTGATTTTAAAATTCATATGAAAGAGAAGAGTTCTTAGATGAGCTAAGAAAATTCCGAAGAAGTATACATTGAGAATGTATACCTTATCGATAGCAAGATTAACAACAGGCTTATTATAATTACACAGTTCGGTATTGTCACAGTGATAGACAAATATATCAGTGGAACAGAAATGTGAAATGTGAAACGTGTATATGGAACTGATTAATGACAGGGTTGACATCACAAATCATTGAAGAAAGGAAATGTATATTTCAAATGCTCCAGAAACACCGTACTTATGACTAAAACGTTTAAGCATTTCTTAAAATCAGGAATGACACAGGATGTCTGCTAAAGTAACTGATTTTATTCAATGACAGATTACAGGATTTAGAGACTTAAGAAAATAAAATAAAGAATAAAGAAGGATAGAAGAATTTAAAAGAAGGACTAAAATTCATTAGTAGCAGATTATATGATTTGCTACAGAAATAGTTTAAAAGTATGCATGTGAATTTTTAGAAGAATAATAAAATTCAGCAAATTAACTATTTATCAATATATAACAAGATTATAACACATAAAAATTATAAGGCACTTTGAAATAAATATCACAAAATATGTGTAAGATGTGGAAAGTTATTAAACTTTATTGAAAGACATTTTAAAAGATAAAACTAATGGAGAGATGCACCATGCCAATTTTTAGAAAATCTCAACTTAATAAAGATATTTATTCTCTTCAAATATAATGTGATTTCAATCACGAACCATCAGAAGTTTTCATGCAAGTTAATAAGTTAATTCTACAATATGTGAACAGTGCCAAGGAACAGAATTGCCACGACATTGATGCAGGACAGAGTGAATCCGCCCCCCCGCCCCCCCCATCTCCCAGTGGGGACTCCAGCCCTACGCCAGGGAAGAGGGTCCTAAGCTTCACGCAGGAAAGAATTCAAGAGCAAGCCAGAGTTAAAGGCAAAGGAAAGTTTATTAGAGAAGGAATAACGCTCCACAGAGAAGTGGTCTCTCAAAGTCAGAGGATGAAACCCTGAGGGTTTAAAAGAGCTGGGTTTATGTATGCTTTTTGTTTGTTTGTTAGTTTCTATGAAAAATTACTAAGTATAGGGAGTAAAGAATGGAATGAATGGTTGGGTTTATCTTTAACTTGTGCAAGGTACAGCTTAAAGTCTTTGTTTTCTTTTCTTGGTATGGGTAAGCATTAAAAGTATGGGGAAACAGTTAGTATAATCTCTGCAGGAATCTTCTTTTGTTCTGTAGGTTCCCCGTGGTCTGGCCATGTGGCTGATGAATCAGGTTCCAGTCTAACAGCATGCTGCAGGCTCTGAATTCCACTTGGTTTATTATTTAGTCAATTTGTATAGTTCTCATGCCTCTTTCCTATATTAACACTTCTAGAGAGAAAACTAAGTTAAAGACTCTAGTCCTCTCAGATCTCTCAATTTTTATAAAGGCATAGTAATAAAGACCATGGTATAAGTAGTCTAATAAGTAATTACTTTAGACATATATTGCAAGATAATCAAAGATACAAATGAATATGTATAAGTACATACAAGCATATATGGATATTAGTTACTATTTAATTTAAAGTGACAACAAATAGAAAATGTTTAACAATAGATATTTGGTTTAATAAACCATAATTATGTGATATACAGGGATGTCTTTCAATATGAAAACTTATAAGGGAATTTTTAAATCATGGGATATTAGCCATAATATATTGTTTAATGAAAATATTATGTTACCTAAGAATATTACTGCATGATCACATTTTTAAAATATCAAATGTGTGAATATCTATATATTTTATATACTTATATAGGCATGCATATAAAATGACTAAAGATATACAAACTGGACATGTCCGGGTTTTACATCTGTGTGGTAGAATCAAAGTGCTGTGTGGGCTTTTAATTTATAGTGTTAGTTTTGCAAGTATTCTCCTTTAAGATGTATTACTTTTCTAAAAAAAATAATTAAAATTCTATTATTTTGATAAAACATTTAGCATCATGGGAAAATACTCAGACCTTAAGGCTTAAAATGTTTGTAAAATGATATAGAGCTTATCATTCAAATATAAGTGAAATTAAAATATATGTATACAAATTTGAGCTTATATTCTTTTTTAACTATTTTCTTTATGGTAATTGTAACATACATTTTTTTCTTATTTTTATTATTCTCATAATGAATATTGCAGCAACTTTGCTCAAGAATGCCTGTTGGCTTCCTGACAAAGGGGGCAGGATACATTTATTCTTAGTGGATCTTTTGCTCAGATGATATCTCCAGTAGTTAGGTTCTGAGACAAGAGACAAAACGCAGGAAGGGGAAGCAAAGGCAAAGAGAATGAGAGAATTAGAAATGCCTAAGAAACAATACCACATAATTACAAAGTTTTTATCTGACGGTGAAGGAGAAAGGCAATTATATATAAATAGGCTTCACCTTGAGAACTTTTCTTTATATTTGCAGCCACGAATAGCTTAAACCTTAATCAAATTCACGATGCAGATTCTGAGGCTGTACTTTTTAACATTTTAATGCTGTTACGTATTCCTACATGTACAATAAATTTAAAACAATGCAAAATGCGTACAATTCTTTTGGGCATAATAAAATGAACCCATGAGACAGAGCCTTATTTCTTTGTCTTGTGGACATTGGCCCATTTTACCAATGATAGCGCAAGCCTACCAAAAGATTTTAACAGGCCTCCAGAGACCTCTCATTCTCCACTTTGTGGCAGAATGGCGGCACATGAGTGGAACTTAAAAGAGTAATTTAACTACAACAGGAAACCTTGGTAACATTTCAAGCTGTTTTGCACCATATGTCATGATCCTTTTCTCACTATTGGAACTAAAATATTTTCCAGACCAAATTTTGCTACTTGGAATCACACTAAATTTAGAGAAAGATATTTAAATAACTGGAAAAACAAAAACAAACAAACAATTCTAAGAAATATTAAGTCTCCAGTTTGCAAAGAAATCTCTAAAGAAACCAAATCCTTGAAAATATGCAGTCACATTGCTTATCACTACTGTACAGGCACAGGTCTTTTATCTCAGTCTCTAAGACTACTGCTGTATTTTCTGCCATCAGCTTTAGGGAGATCCGGACATCGTACTCTTCAGTATCTGCCAGGTTTTCTGTTGAGCATTACAGTCCCTGTAAAACCACAGCTTGATTATTTCGCTTGTGCTACAGGCGTAGTGGTTCAAAGGCCTCTAATGTTCTACACATATCAGTTTGCTATAAACATCTTGGAGATTAGAAAAATATTCACAGTTCTATGTCATTGCAACCTTTTTAAATTTTTCACCTGGTTCTTTAAAGACAAAGCAAAACAAAAATATCCTCTTCATTATTCTCCCAAAATGTCTGTATTATGATTAAATTCCCTTTGCCGCACTTCATCATAAAGCTTACCTGGCAATCCTCACTATTAAAGATAAATGCATAGGTATACTATATCCTTCGGGGAGGGAGAGGACATAAGTAACAGAGAATATCTCAAATTTTTATTAATTTAATACTTATTTCAATACTAATCAATCAAATACTAAACACATAATCAAACTAATGCTATGGTACCTGTAGTAATATTCCTATTTTATAAATAGGTAAACTGAGACTTAGATTTAATAAGTTCTTCAAGGTGACAAATGGCAGGACAGGAACTTGAAATATTTTCTTAATTATGAATTGGATGTTTGGTGTCAGTAACACTCTCAAGATTGCTTGACATCAAGCTACCTGAGACTCCTGTCTCACTCTCTTCCAAGCAAGGAGGGCAGCTCACACTCTTCTCTTTACACATGGCCAGTGAGTGCCACATCAGCATAGAAGAGTTACACCCCACCCCATCTCAGACACATAAGTCTTTTTGTATTCTTGTGCTGTAAAAAGATTGAGAAGCAGGATTGTAGAGACCTCGTATTGGTATATAACTCAGAGTACACCTGGCATGCCCTGGCCCCAGCATGTCTCTCCTGCAGATGATGCCAGTTTAGGGGACTGTATGTTCCACTTTGCTAATCCTCTGCTTTTGAGTTTCTTCACTAAAGTTCACTTCTTTTTTATCCTTTCTTTCTGTGAGGTATGGTTTTTGCCTTCAGTCACCAAGACATAACATGTAGAGAACTTGGTAAGTGCTTAATTAGTGTTGGCAGTAATTGATATTATTTGTTATTATTATCAGAATGAACTATCAACTGTGTTAGCTTTGCCATGATTCCAAGCATTTTCTTACACTCTGCTATTCTGGGAAAGTCCTCCTTATCTTTCCCTCTCCAGAAAACTCCTATACCGCCTTTAAAATCCAGTTGAAATTTTTCTTCCTTTCTTATTTCCCCAGGCGAATTTATATGGCCATTTTTATGTATGGCCATAGTACGTCCTACGTGGTAATATATCACAATGTTCTGTGTAAATACATGACTCCTCCACTAGGTTGTGCGTGCCTCCTGGTAAAGATGGGTGGTCTTTCCTTCCAGATTAGAAGTAGAAAGGTTGTTTCTAACCAATATAATGTAAACATTTTTTCTTTCTTTTAGTACATTACTAGTTTCATTTAACTATTTATCTGGAATTTTTTCTTGTGTATTATACAGTAGAAACATTTAAGATATGTCTTATTGATGTCAATGTGAATCTTCTCTTCTCAATGTTTTGAATTGTCCTAAAAAGATTTAATGTCATAAAATAGGGCTTTGTAGTTAATTTAAGGATGCCTCATGAAGTTCTTTTTGGTGATCTTTCGGAATATAGATACCTTTTCTCCTCAAATACAAAACTCAAGTCATTCTCAGCGAAAAAATAATCACCCTTGGATAGATAGAATGTTTCGCTGTGGTTATGTGCTATATTCTTTGCCAAGTCTCTAGCATGACATTTAACATATTGTTTTCCTCAGATCCACTCACAATCGTGGTACTATCTGAAGTATATTGCACTTCTTTGGTGGAACAAATTATTTCTAACTGATGGCAATTAGGTAGGAAAGCACTTGTATTTTTATTACTTTGAATAAATATTTGGGGTTTTAAAGAATGAAATTAGAAAATACAATTTATTTTATAATAATCAACTGGGTTACTACTGATTATCAAAAATTATGTTCACTTAAGTGTATATATAAATACAAGATAGATAGATAAATGATCATAGATAGATGATAAGCAGATAGATAGGCAGATAGACAGACAAGGGTTTTGGTATCTCAGATATCATGATTAAGATTGCCCCTTAAATATTGTGAAAAATAAATCTCGTTAAATTTTCCAAAAAACAAAGTACAATATTCCTTAGATTTACATGATAGTAGCCTTTCTGAAAATTCAATGTATATTAAAACAATGCTAAAAATATTTATTGTGTACACAGTGAAGTTGTATTCCATATGTACCATTAAGTAAATTTTTAAAAACACCCCTTCTTTCTGGGTACAGCTCTGAGCCAGGATACAGGGCCTGGAGGGACTTTGGCCTCATCACCAGGCATCCTTGTGCAGTGGACAAACATTTGTAGAGGCCCTTGTTTTCATACACAGATTCTTCACTTCAAGACTTTAAAAAAGACTTGCCACAGGCTGGAGAAGTTTTCATTATTTCTTGCCATAGGCTAGAAAATTCATAATTATGCAGGATTTTCTGTTCATTGTAGGGTGACTAGCATTACTGGCCACTGCACATTTAGCTTCAGTAGCTCCCCCTACCACTGCCAACAAAAATTGATACTCATATCTCTAAAACACACTGCACAGGGTGGTAAACACTCATTGAAAATCACTACTTTCACTTTACTAGCATGGATTGGCACTAAGGTCTTTAAACAGGAGAACTGGTGTCATCATATATATACGTTGTCACACTTAGGACTTTATCAAGAGCTATCTGTCTTGCTCTCAATTGAGCCTCATAGCATTCCAGACAATTAACAGAAAAAATGTTATTATTCCCAGCTTAAAGTTGAGTAAGATAAAGTGACTTATCTAAATTCATGTAACTAGAGAGTTTCGAAACCATGATAAAAATCCCTATTATCCTGAAAGGAGATTAGGTTTTGTTCTATTTTCTTCTACAGTACTTTCCTTTCAGCATAAACTACTCAGATCTAATCACCTTAGCCAAAGATTTGAATCCCTGGTCTGCCAGAATCACTTACTAAGGAGTATTTTGAATTCAACTGTTCTCATTTCAAGTCTTGTTTATAAGTGTTTTAATCTGATTGACCGAGCTTGTTCCTTTAGAAGTTTATATTCCCAGTTATTAATAATTGTTAGTGCAGTGAACTAAGGCAGTGAAAGCTGTTCTTATTTTTGGATTTCAAGGAAAAGGCAGCTGTGGCTGCTGCTTTGTATTTTGGCTAATGGAAAGTGAGAGTGCTGTTGATTTGATCCAGTTAGAGTAAGATTTATGATCTCATCCTTGTTTTAATTTCACAGTCCTCTTATGCCAAATTTTGCTTTGAAAATGTTTTCTCTCCCATATTTGGATTGGTTTATTGCTTCCCCATTCCCTGGCAGGAATGAATTAATGTAGTTATTTTTCATTCACTCAACAGGTTTTTTTGTTGTTGTTTTTTGTTTTTGTTTTTAATTCCACTCTTCTTATGAAGCAGGCTTGGGCTGGGAAATTAAAAGTCACAGTTACCAAGATATGGTCCCAGCCCACAAGAAAAATGTGACCTTGAGAAGACAGAGTAAATAGTAGTAAGCACAGAATGGGCACCAACCTACTTTGAGGAAGTTATAAAAGACTTTGCAGAGGAAATTACATCTATACTGAGACCATAGCAGTGAATCGACTTTATCCTGATGAAGGAGGAATGATGAAGAACTTTTTATAATAAGTTACATTATTTGCAAAGGTGCAGAGTGTGCATCTGATGGATTCCAAGTAGTTCAGTAGGACTGAATGGGGAAAAGGTTAAGAGGTGAAGCTTGGACAGCAAGTGAGACCCATATAATGAGTGTTTTTATGTGGTATGCAAAGGAATTTGGGTTTCATTACTAAGCCACAGTGACATGAATGTAAATGGTCAGATTTTTGTTTCATAAAAGTCAGTCTGGCTGGATCATGGATATTGTAATGCAGAAGTTTTGGTTAGAGGAATAAATCTGAAGGCCACTAAAATAATACAAACAAAGATGATAGCAGCCCAATAGCAAGAGCCTTAGCAGAGGTTAAGAAGAAAGAAGCAAAATGATTTGGTGTTGGATTAGATGAAGGCTCCCACTGTGGGAAGAAAGAAAGAGAGAGAGACAGAGAGACAGAGAGACAGAGAGACAGAGAGAGACAGAGACAGAGAGAAAGAGAGAGAGGGAGGGAGGGAGGGAAGGAGGGAGGAAGGGGGAAAGAGAGAGAGAGAGAGAGGGAGGGAGGAAAGGAGGGGGAGAGAGGGAGAGAAAGAGAGAAAGAGAAAGAAAAAAGAAAGAAAGAAAAAGCAAGCAAGCAAGCAAACAGATATTTGGTGTGGCCAAACAAGAAGAATGCCTTTCCCTGAGGTAGAAAAAATAGTTGTGGAGTTTAGTTTTGATTATATAAATTCAGATTGAGGTGCCTGTGGAACATTCAATTAGAGCTATCGAGTAAGCATTTGGATGTAAGGATGTGGAGCCCTATATCCAAAAGAGAGGTCCTGGCTAGACATACAGTTTCGAGTCATCACAATGCAGTAGAATGTAAATTTCAGTTCTCAAACTCACAGTTATGAGTGTGGAATTTAGGCCTGAATGGCTTAAGTTCAAATCATCAGTCTACCTTTCCTATTTTTGTGACATGGGGGAAAATACTTAATTTTTCATGTATTTTAGTTTCCTCATCTGCAAAATATGTATCATCATGATATCTATCTTGAGGATTCTCTTAGGTTATTACACATAATGCATGTAATAGTACCTGATCTATAGTAAGGATTAAAGACATTAGTTATGTACAAGAAATGTAACTTCTAATTCCTGTAATTCTACTTTGGCCTATTAATATATCCCTGGTGCCTAGAACAGTGTCTGGCATATAACAGGGACCGAATAAACAATTGTTGAAAAATAAGTGAGCTACTTTCTAGTAAGAAATCTCATTCTGGAAGGGTGGCAAAAAGTTAATCTCCATCACTCCTCCCTCCAATTTCTTTGAGATTATACCCAAATTCATTGGTGAGTATGTAATGCTGAGACATCAAAGCAGAGGTGGGTGTAAAATGATGGGGAGAACTAGTCCTTGAGAATATGTGTCTGTTGGAATACATTGCCTGGCTGCCTTTTGTTCCATTTGGGTTTCCATGAGGCATACCTAGTTGTCCTCCACACTTACTGGTTTCTTATGTAGCAGATATTAACTGAGCATCTACTAAGTGCTTGGCTGTTCCAGGGGCTGGAGGAATAGAGGGAAGATAATGTTCCTGTCTTTGCAGAGTCCATTTTCACATGAACGCACCCTCTATTCACATGGTCGCCTTGGATTCGAAGCTCCCTCTGCTACTCTCACACCATTTTGCAGTGGGTTGGGGTACACTTGGCTGCTTCACAACATTCTAGCACCCAGGAATCTTTGCAGGATTGTTGATGGACCCTCTGACTGGCAGGATCAAGCAGACGTTTTTTCTTTATGGACCGCTCTACTCTTTTTAGGTCTCATACAGGGACCTTCTGCCCTCGCAGTAGTAGGCACCACTTATCTTTCCTGTCTTCTCTCTAGCTGAGGAGACTTTTTTCTAGTAGGAGAGAAGCACCAGTTTCCTCCCATTTGTTCTCCCAGATATTTCTGTATATACTGGAAACACTCTCTAAGTTTCCCCAAAGCTCTTGAAACGGAAAAACCAAAGACTCACAAGCATTTCTGCTGTCTCCCTACCACACCTCTCCCTTGAGGAAGCACACTCAGATATTTTCTTCCTGGATGGGCATTAGAAGGAAAAAAAAAAAAAAAGCAACAGACAAAATCACGTTGCTTCATGCATCAAAACATTGTTCTGTTACAGGAATATCGAAGACAACTTGAACCATGAAAGTAGATGGCATTACTACTTCATTAGAAGTCAAGTTCAGGTTTACCAAATCTCTGATGGAATTAATTTAATTTTAACCTTTTTTTTTTTTCCCCTTGAAGACTCATTTTTCTTGTTTTTTTTTTTTTTTTCGTTAAATGTCAATATTTCATCACTACATTTTTAAATTTATATATTTTGCCACTGATCTTCCCCGCATCCCTTGAGAGTTCTACTAGGGCGGCAGGGGAGTCCTGGGGTGAGAAACACCTAGATGCCGGGTTTGCCAGAGGCCCCTTGTCCGGATTTCACCACTTAATAGGCAAATCCTTAGAGCCTAGACTTCCTCACTCCGAGGCGCAGTGCGGCAGCACCACCCCAAGTCGGCAGTCTGGTATTAGGGGAAAGAGCTCTGGCCCCAAGTCTGTACGGGAGCAGGACCGCCTTGGGCCGGAGCAGAGAGTGGCTTGCGCATGCTCCTGCCGCACGTCTACTGCCTTCCGCAAAGCCAAGGGCCAGTTATCATTTTATTAAATCCAGTTGCCCTATTTCCTTTAACATGACTGATTTTTTTTTTCCTAATTCTTTTTGTCTCCTCACTCCTACTCCCAGGTATTCTACTCCCTGGTAAATTTAAGTTTGGTCACCTGGCCTATGACTCAAGAGCATTTTAAATTCTTTATCCACTGTCAATCAAGTCAGGTTCTAGCATTTTGTTATAGTTTCAGTATTTAGGAGATTTTGATTCCCACTCCCCCAGTACCATTACTGAAGAATGCCTCAAGATCAAGTCTTTAGACTTTTCTTTTTATAAATGAGAAAATTGAAGTCAGTAGCTTGCGCAGAGTTGTAACCGGTTACAGCAGAGCTGGAACTAGAACCCAGGGCTCCTGTTTCCAGTTGAAGATAAACTCCAAAATGCCAGATGACCACAGCTGAAATCACTGAAAATTAAATAACTCCCCCCTTTGTGGCACATATCCAAATTATATCTAGATTAACATCTTGAAATAATAAAAAGAAAAAAAATGATATGTGTAATTATGTCAGTCTTATCTCAAACTTCCAGAGATGAAATGGATTGTGGTCACTTGGCAGAAGCAAACAGTGATAGTGGTGGCTGGCACTGTTATACTCATTGAACTCAGTTCTCACAGCCACCTCCTGAAATAGATACTATTGTTTTTCCCATTTTACAAATGAGCAAACCAAAGTACAAAGAGGGTAAATGTGTGTTCGAGTTCACACAGGCAAGGAGTAGAGACAGGATGTGAATTCAGTCTGGTTCCAAGCAATCCTAATCTTGCCTATGTTCTACATTACCTCTTATCAAAAGAGCTTCATCTATGATACAAAATTTATTCCTGTGCTCAATTGTTTTTTATAATATTTCAAATTACAGTTTTAGTTTTTTATGAGGAAATATTATAAAGTATATAAAACCTCAAAGCAACAATTATTACCAGCTAAATTAATTGCTTAAAAAGTAAATAATTTACATATCAGTGCTTACTATGGGAGAGATGGCCAAAAGTTCTTTTTTTCTTCATTACAGTCTTTTCTTAGCTATTCACGTTATTGAGGTCTGCTTGTAATTAAGTAATTTGGAGACTTTTTTTTTTTTTTTTTTTTTAAGATTTATATCATCTGAGATCCCCTTCCTCTACTTATGGAATCCACTATTTAGGAATTTTGGTAGGAGACAGTGTCTTATCCCAAAAGCATAGCTAAAGAAGCCAGACAGACCATGGCTCTCTCTAGGGCATAGCCATATGGGATTACAGATTTGTATTCCAAGCCTAAATACTGAATGCAGAGAGACTGTCACAAAGAGACAGAGGCAGTTAGAACCATTAGTGGTGCTAGTGTTGGCTTCTAAGTTCTTCTGGTGGGCCACCTCTTCCTGCAATGCATTCCTAACTCTGTTCTTCCACTCTGCAGAGCTACCCATTACCCTTCCAGAAAAAACTTTCTAATTAGAGTAATCTGAGTAAATTTTTATTGTTTGTAACCAAAAACTACAGTTAGTGCAAACCATATAGTCTTTGCTTAGTAAATAACCTCTGGCTTATAATATGGCCTTAAGACCTATTTGTCTCCCTCCTTGGAATTCAGAACTCAGGTGCTATAAAGTATTGGTTTTCTTTACTGTAATTTCAATGACAAATATAAGATTTGCCATTTTTGTATATTTCTCAGAAGATAGCTTTAGTACATCAAAATATATTTCCATTATTTACCTTTATTCATATCTTATTTCTTGGAAGCTCTTTCAAAAATCGTTAGCTTAACTCAGATAAAACAGTTCAAAAATAAATGCTATTTTAAAATTAGCTCTAGATGATGTTGATCTGTAGAGCTTTTTATTTATTTACTTATTTTTATTTAAAAAGATAATCCATGTAACTCAGAATCATTTTCCCTCAACATGCTTATCTCTGTTACACTCTCATGCTCTTATATGCATATCTTAAAAACAAAACAAAATAAAACAAAAAGGCAAAAAAAGTAAAACACATTTAGCTTTTACTTTAACAAAATTATATCATCATAGCATTTGTTTCTTAAATCATAAATTACAAATTATTACACATTCAAAAAAAATTGTAGGGGAAGTTACTTCAAGTAGAAAAAGTAAAAGTATAGAAAATCATTCCTATAGAAAAAGTAAAAGTATAGAAAATCATTCCTAAATTTGTTTCCTATGGTAATTTTACTTCAGTTTACTTATATTTTATTTTTTAATTTAGATGACCCAATGATTTAAAAATAATACAAGTCAGTAAAGTTTACTGGTGCATTCATTTTTCCCCCGTAGAGTAACACTAAACAAGCTTCTGTACATATTAATAATCTTTTTTTGACTAGTAAAAATATTAATATTGTCCAGTCTGAATGGATACTCAATTAAAAAATAATTATGTCATTATAGTTTTATCCCAATAAATGTTATGGATAAAAGATGTTTCCTACTTTATGTTTGTGTTTTCTACTTTTACCTATATCTGTCCTGATCTTGGCAATTATTTTTTTAGAAATTGCACCACAAATAGACTTATCAAGCTTAAATTTTAATACATATATTTTATTTAAATTACATCATAATATTAGAGATGTAACTTTTTAAAGTTTTTGATTGACATGCACTTACAATATCTGTTAGATTTTTGAGACTACTACTCAGGAATAAGTAAGACATTAAGGTACAGTTTGATATTTCACATCGGTTTTTCTCCTTATTCTGGTGACGAAGACGTTTATCTCTTATTTATTCATGTATTCAACAAACATTTAATGATTAGCATCTGTGCCAGTGTGGGGCAAGGATACATTTCCTCCTTTTCTCTCTTGTTTCTTATGGCTGGTCAAATAATTAAAATGATATAAGCCAGATTAATAAGACAAAAATCAAATTTTAATATGTACTCATGAAGAATTCACATAAGCATGAAAAATTCCAGAAACAATAAGGCAAAATGAGGTTTATATGTCATTCTGGACTATGGAGAAATTGTAAGGGTCTAGGACTTCAAAGAAAAGTAAGGCAATTCACAGGGGGGTGAAAAGTGTTAATGTTTAGTGAAATAAATGTTTGCTGGGACTTATAGAGACAAGTGGACACAGAGAGGACTTTGTTCAAACAGGCCTGGCTAGCTTCCTCTCTGTATGTCACACTTCGTTCAGATTAAACTATAATTATGGTGATAGTTCTTTCCTAGAATAGGCCTTCTACCTTAAATTCTTTATGGAAGTTAAGGGGGAGGTAAAAAGAAAAACTTCCTGAATCTTCCATTTCTCAAAAATAACCAGCCTAAAATAATTAATATTCCAAAGAGGCATATTTTGGGTGGTAAACTTTGCTCCCTTTCACTAGGCTCTGTTCTACATAAGATCATGAATAAACAAAACACAGATTTTTTTTCTCTTGGGGAAATTTCATTTTAGAAACATAAAATATGTCATAAACATACAAATAAGTAAATAGCAAGTTTGCTAAGAAAAGATAAAAGTCATCAAGATAAGGGGGATTGAACGTGCATTAAAATTGGGATGGTAATTGTTGACTTCAATGAAAAAGGGAGATTTTAGCCAAACTTCGGGCAATGCAGAGTGAGACATGGTGGGTATTTGGGGTAAGAGCAACACAGAGAGAGAAAATAGCCTTTGCAAAAGTGCTGATGGGATTCCTGTTTGAGGACCAGCAGGGGAGCCAAAGTGGCAGAGTCCAAGTGAAGGAGCAAGAAAGATGAAGACAGAAGGAGAAGGGCCAGAACACACAGCCTGAGGTAGCTACTGGGTCAGAAAGGTGACATGATCTGGCTTACTACTGATCTGACTCGTGTTTTCAGAATGTGACTCTGACTAAAGTGTGAGAATATGTTTTTGGACAATGGGCGTTTTAGAAGTGGAATACCAATGAGAAGGCTACCATAGTAGTCTAAGCTAGAGATCATGGCTTGGCCGATGGTGGCAGCCGAGGTGAGATGTAACCAGGTTGTGAATAAATTGTGAGGTTTGAGCCAATAGGCTTAGCTGAAAGACTGGGAGTGGAACATGAGAGTGATGTCAAAATTGAGTCCAAGGATTGTGGCTTAAACAACCAATCTAACACATCTTGGTTACTCTTTTTAGGAAAATAGATGTAAATCTATTACATTCATTTCAATAGCTGTTTAACGTGCCAGCATTTGGGTATACAACACTTGGCTTACCTATTATCAATCTACAATTAGTTGCTTTCATTTTGTAATACCATAGATAGTGCTTCAATATAAATATTTTAGGTAGAGTTAAAATAATTCTGCAACCTTTAAAATACCTACATATTATCTTTTAGTTATATAGTTCCTGGGGTATCTTTGTAATGTAACTTAGTTTCTGATTAGTAACTTTTCAATAGCTCTCAACAGAGAATTCACTAACTGAAATGGTCTGTTTCTTTCATCCTGACTAATCTTTAGATAAGGTCTTCCTGACTCCAGACACCTGGCTTCCCTTTCCTTAGAACATTTAATTTTGAAAAATTGTAAGAGCAAATCTCTTCTCTGCCCCTTTGATTTATAAATCTTTTAAAAAACCTATTGTCAGTTTTACAACCTTGGAATATTTTTCTCAAGGACCTGAAAACTATCTCTTTGAAACATGATCATCCAGGAAGATAGCACTCCTATCTCCCACTCTCTATGGGAGAGTGTGTGCCTAACTTTGGTGGGTACTATATTCCAACTTGTAAAATTGAAGATGGGAGAAAGTTTTCTTTGGAGTAGGTCAATTAGTTGTAAACCAAAATTAATTTTAAACTGTAATAAAGACTGTAAAGCATTTATTTGAGCAAAAGGAGCTGCTGTCTGGGAGACAGATTCAGGTAACAACTTAAATTGTATTCCCTTAAGTCAAAGGAAGGTTATCTTTTATAGCAAAAGTCCCCTCCCAAGTTCCCAATTTGTTCCATTTTATGAAAATGAATTATCAAATTTTTACACTTCTGATTGGTCCAAATCTCACAGTCCTGATTATTTGTCATTATGCAACTGGAGCAGCTCTGATTGGACAGGGCAAGTCTCAGTTCATTGGTCAAAGACTAACTAGGAATTTCCTTATAATAATTGACTCAAATGATGTGACTGAGTAGGGCTTAGTGTGAGAAGCCAAGAGTTCAGTCTGAGGTTCTTTTTCACATAGAGTACATGAGACTCGTCTATCAACAAATGGCCACTAGACTCCTATTACTTATATAATTTGAGCCCTTAGTTGACCATGGGGAGTCCATGTCAGCAGATAAATTCCTCTTCAAGGTTTATATCAAATGAATCTTCCTTCTTGGGTTCACATAGTAAACATAGATGGTCTACGATTCCCTCATCTTAGTTCCTAAAAACTCCCCACCCATTTCTTTCAGTGGCAATGAGTTTAAGCTTTAGTTCTGTCCTTTCCCTTATTGCAATAGATTTGATTAAAGACTTCCTTTAGACTATGCAAATTAATATCACAATTAGATATCACCTTACACCTGTTACAATGGCTATTATCAAAAACACAAGAGAATGTATGTTGACATGGGTGTGGACAAAAGGGAACCCTTCTACACTATTGGTGAGAATGTAAATTGGTACAGTAATTATGGAAAACAGTGAACATTTTCTTCAAAAAGTTAAAAATAGAGCTATCATATGATCCAGCAACCTTGTTCCTGGGTATTTATCCAAAGTAAGTAAAATCAGTATCTCAAAGAGATATATGCACTCCCATGTTCGTTGCAGCATTATTTACAATAGCCAAGATGTAGAAACAACCTAAGTGTCTGTATACAAGTGAACAGATAAAGAAAATGTGACATATATGTATATATACATGTATATATGTATGTAAACACATACAGAATATTCAGCCTTAAAAAAAAAAAAAAAGGACATCTTGCCATTTGTGATGACATGAAAGAAACTGTTGGACATTTTGCTAAGTGAAATAAGCCAGATGGAAAAAGACAAATATTGTTTGATATCACCTATATGTGGAATCGTTAAAAAAAAAAAAAAGTATGACTCAGAACCAGAGTAGAATGATGGTTGTCAGTATCTGGGATGCAGGGTAAATGGGGAGATGTTTGTCAAAAAGTACCAACTTTCACTTATAAGACAAATAAGTTCTAAAAACCCAATAAAAGCATGCTAACTGTAGTTAATGATACTGTACTGTGAATATGAAATTTGCTAAGATAGTAAATTTTAAATGTTCACACCAGAAAAAAAAAAAAAAAAAGACAAAAGGTAGCTCTGAAGTGGTGAACTCTGAAGTGGTGAATACATTAATTAATTTAGTGTTATAATCATTTTATACTGTATACACAATATCAAATTACATATATGTGTGTGTGTGTGTGTGTGTGTGTGTGTGTGTGTGCTTCATTTGTTACTCATTCCTCAAAAAACTGGGGGAAAATTTTAAAAGATAAAGACTTTTTTGACTGTTTAACTTTGTCCATTGCAATGTTTGCGTTAACATTGTGGAACTAAAAAAAATATACTTTTTCCTCCTAACTTCTAATTTCTTCTAGCTGGGCTAATAATCAAATTAATAGACAGATTAATAGGAGAAGACCAAATTTTTAATACATGTGCATGAGGAATTGACATTAGCATGAAAATTCCAAATACTGTGGGGCAACACTGGGTATACATGATGTTTTGGATAAAGGAGAAAAGGAGAAAAATGGAATATTAGATCTCAGAAGTGATAATGGGCAATTTACAGCTAATTGGGGTAGATCAGAACGCAGAGAGCAGGTAAATTCTTGCTAGGCAACGCAAAAATAATGAGACACATTGGGCATCTAGTAATTATCTTGCAGTCTTCTTGACTAAAGCTAGGGTAAAAATGCTTAAGGTGATTATGCCAAGGTTCCCTTCTGAAGCTGTATTTTTTATTTTTTATCTGAATCCTTTAAGAAAAGGGGAAGTAAAAACTCTTCCTTGGTTGTGTTGGGCTTTAATTGGTTCCAGTTCGAAATAATTCACATTCCAGTGTAGTCCGGTCCAGGGAAACTCTCTCGAACACTGCAACATCATACATTTCTCAAGGTCAGAGCTCAGTGCTCCCTCAGAAAGAAAATACTACCCCAGTAACAACATCCTTTTCTTCATTATTCCACCTTCTATCTTTTCCTGTTCCATCTCCAGGAAATGATCATATTGAATACTATTGTTACAAAAGAATTATAAATATAGTCGAATTTATGGTTTATGGTATAGTTTATGAAGTTAAGAATAACTTTACATTTGATAAGAAAACATTCTGAGATGTTCTAAATAGAAAATTATAGCAGCTGGAGAGTGAGAGAAAGAAACAGAAGTTAGCCAGTTAGCTGTGGACCAGCTCTGACAGAAGACTGCTCAGAATTTATGATTAAATTCCAGGTGGCTATTTCCAAGGTTATCCAAAGAGAGAATAGCCAGATGCCATAGAACCCAGAAGCTTCTATTCTGCTGCCTGTAGCCATTCCGTACGAGGAGACACTTCTTTGAGGACTCTGCTGTGCCTGTCCCAGAACTAGCCCCATTTCACCATCTCCCATCCCCTTTGTCTAAAGATAATGTGAATCTTTTCAAAATAGCTTACCTCTTTTTCCTCCCTACTTGATATATAAAAACACTTGCAAAACTCTAAGATAATGGGCATGTTTTCTTTCCTACCTAGCTGTGCTGCTGGTGGTTTAGACTCTTCATGCCCCAAGACTGGTTTTCCTTTTTTTTTATTCTTTGCTAGCAATGGCATAATAAACCCTTTCTGTAATCACTCACAAACTTCATTTTTTTTTTTTAATATAGCTTTTTTCTCTGACTCAAGCTGGTTTTGCCCAGATAATGGCATTGTGATTCATTTCCTTTTTTCTCCCTACCCTAATCCTCTGTACATCTGCTCCTTTAACCATTAAGCCTTAGAACATAAGATTAACTGAGCCTCAGGTCTAAAATCATGAAGACAATAGGTTTTGGCTGCACTTCAGACTGAGGATAACATCTTGGCTTTAGATGTGTTTCGGCTCCAGGCCCATCGAGGCAGAATAACTCCTCTGGTCACAGGACCAGAGGATGGCACCATGGCTGATTTCGGAACGGGACACAATGATCAATTACCTCATCTCCCTCCAGTTGTCCAATCAGTAGAATGCAGGACCCCAGCTCCCTTAGTTTCCACGATTACTGATTTATCCCTATTTAATCTGTACTCTAGAGACACCTGAGGAGCCAGGCCTTTGAACGATAGCTTGCCTGTGTCTCTGGAACTTGCAACTGTTTAATAAACCTTACTTTCTTTGCTGCAAAACCTATATATATCTCTTCTCTGGTTTAAATGTGCATAGGCAGATAGACCCCTTTTTTTGTCCCAATAACATTTCTTTTCAAAAGACTTTCAGCATGGAAGTTAATTTTTTTTTTGTTTAACATATTTAAAGTCTCTCAAAAAGTCAGTATCTAACAGTGATTATTCAATAAGCACATCTCTAGAACCCCTGTGTTTGAGTCCATCTGCCTGGGCATACTGGTACAAAGAAATTCATGAGTAGGAGTTTGTGGTATGGAAAGAAAAATAGTTGAATACTGAACTGGCCAATTAGAGACGGAGAGCTAATGCTCTAAAGATCTGACTAGCCCACGGCCTATAAGTTACAGATTATATAGGACAAAATCACAAGATACAATGAATCGGGGGATTCAGGATTGTGTTGGGAGCTCATTGGTCAGAGGTAAGGTAATAATAATAAATCATTTCTTCGGATCTTGAAGACAGTTCTGAGGTCTGCTCTAGCGTCCCTCTGTCTGGTCTCATGGTAAAGTAGCCAGAGGATTATTGTACCTTAGAGCTCAGGAGCTGAAACATAACTTAGGTCAAGATGTTCTCTTAAGCCTACTACCTCACAGGTTGCTGATTATCCAAAGGAAAGGCTAAGTCTATGAGGGGTATATATATAGAGAAATATGACTTCTAGTATTCAATGCTAAATTTAATCAAAGGACCCTCAGTTTCAAATAGTGAGCCAGGATCAATATTTCTGCTTTAAGTGTGATAATTTATTTTATTATTATTATTTTTTCAACATTTATATATCACTCCTGTGTTCACACTTGGAAAAAGATACTCTGTGTAACCAGCCAAGCAACACAATATTGAAACCAAGGGGCCAAATTGCTTCTGCTCTTTTACAATAAAGGTTACATTTATAATCATTTTCTCACAGTATTTTTATGAAGTTGTTAAATTGTTTCCTAACAAAACTCAGAGACTTTTTATACAAACAATAATGGCCTGTTTTCTGAATACAAAGTTTATTTTCAAAGTAAAGGTTTATGTTCTATGAAGTCTCTGAACCCAAGAATGTGTTTTTGGGAAATTCTTGTTGGAGCCCCAAAGTAGCTGATATAGGAAGAAAAATAACCTCCTGGGTGTCACATTCCCAGCTTGATGACTTGATGCCTTAATTTACTTAAATGGTGCTCTTCGAAGCGATTTTGTAGCTTTGGGTAGGAAACTGAAACCAGAGTTACTGAGGCACAAATAAGTGAAATTTATATTTATGAACAAGAAAGATTGCTATAATCATTTTCCGGGTGAAAAAAAATTAACCACTGACAATACATCAAAACTTTAAATGTAGTTTTACTCTGTGGTTTAAAACAACAACAACAACAACAACAACAACAACAAATAAACAGCATTAGTTCATAAGAAGAATTATTGGCAAATGGTTTAATTAAGGTCCTATTGACTGCCTTTTAACAATTCAAATAATTTGCTTAATTTGAATGAAGACTTCTCAGAATAATAAACTCATTACTTTCTATACTTAAAAGATACTTGCTGATTTCTGCATCAAAATAGTATCTGGCCACTGATCTTCAGGGACACTTCTTTCAAAATCATACTGCATCATCTAGGATGAGACTGAAGGGAGAAAACACCAAAAAGCTTTGAAAGAAAACACACATAAAGTGATAGCTGCTAATTATGGAGTGGAATTGAAATTAAAGCTCATTCATTCTTCTGTTTTTGTTATTACCTGGCTTTATTACTTGAAATAGAGATTACTTGGATAAATATCAGAAATCGAGAGTCCTACCTGCCACTTGAGTACTCTTCTATAAACTGGTTCTATAATCTGGGACAATGGGGAGAGCGTTGCTGCCTCAGCTCTCATTTAACCTTCACAAATATGTATGTTCATTCAGAGACTCAAAATGGCAGGCAATGAGTAGCTGAGCATTAGCAAGTGTTGGATCCTGGAAAGCTGGAGCCTGGAATAATAAGCTATGAGTGACATACGCTAGAAGAAAGCTGAAGACATTGCTGGCAGTGTATCATTGACTATTTCACTGCATTGTAAAGTCCCAGAGAACCAGAAGTTATTCTTAGAAAAAAATCAAGGAAAATTTTTATGAAAACTCCAGAAAATGTGCTGAATTCATAGTTCTTCCTAGAAAAACACTTTTAAGGTTGACTTTAGAAGGGAAGTTACTCACTATGCTATTGGAGAAGAGAAGCAATTTATATGCTGACAAATGTTACACAGATGGAAAATTTCCAGGATTAAAAAGAAAAGATAAGATATTTAGTTTAAGGGGGATAGGGAGAGAGACACCTTTTATAAAGCAATTTATTTCCAAAATAGAATTCAGAACTTCAAATACTGAAAAATTGTAGGTTAGCAACTAGACAAACATTATGTTATCAGAATCATAGCTGTCCTTAGGTCAATATATATATACTCTTAAAAATTATTTTCACCACGTGAGAGAATTAATATAATAAATATAAGAATTTAGGAAGAGAGAAATCAAAAGGCTTAGAGAAAATAGTGAAATGGATTAGATTAAAGCAAAGTATTTGGAAATTAGGAAAATTTAATTGATAAATTCAAGTTTTAAAAAACAGAATTCAACTGAGTAAATTTGAAGGTCTAATTGGCTTTACTAAGTGATTCATAAATTTCAGTATCCCACCTAGCAAGTAGAAGGGTGCTCTGAGGGGTTGTACAAACTAGAAGGTTTTTATGAGAAGAGTGGATCAAAGGAGCTATTAACAAAAGGAAAAGTAGGATTAATTTTAAACCAAGACTTTCCTCTTCCTCCTCCTCCTCCTCCTCATTCTCCTTTTCCTCCTTCTCATTTTTTCAGGAGGAGTAGGGAACAGTAAGTGTTTTTATCATGCAGATTGCCTCTTCTTTCTTGGGGGTGGGCAAGGAGAGGGCCCACATGACTGATTATTTTACTGGTGCTTGACCAGAAAATTCCAGACTGGTTGATTAAGATTATATTTCCAGGAAAGGTTATAACAGCAATTAGGTCAGATATTAACTCTAAGTTTGTTATCATGGGTTTTAGCATAAGTGATGTTATTTTGGACCTATGGTTTTCTCTTTAACACAAGTTTTTCCATTATAAAGTTATATAAAAACAAACTTCAAGTATTATCACAGTAAACGTACAAAAAATAAAATGTAAAAATTACCTTAAGAAATTAAAAATAAATTTAAAATCTGATTTAGAGAAGGTATAGCTATAAAATAGCTCTTGCTAATAGTTTGGGAAAATTATGTAAAATTGATTTCTATAAGTATTACCAATTTGTCTAAAGAAACAATAGAGATATCAAATAGGTTTCTATTTTGTGGACATTGTAAAATCTTTCAGAACTGTCATTGAAATAGGTGGTTTTACTGGAAAAGTTTATTAAAACTTATAAAATTTGTATAAAATTTGATCATGATAACACAATAAGGAATTCTGAATAGCAATTTAAATTTTGGAGTCTTATCTTAAATAATGGTAAATTATATATAAAATAGCAAAATAATAACACAGCATGACTAGGGTAAGAAGATTTTATTCCTCTGAGAGATGACCATGAGCATAGGCCTAGCCAATTTCTAAAAACTTGATGTTTGAAGTTTTAAATTACTAAGAAAAACTAACCTAGCTTATGTATACAATACTCAATGGAAAACTATACAAATAGAGATATAGTTCTTCAACTAGAACAAACAGTCAGATTGGTATATCATAATGGAAAATCTAGAGGCTGTTTCAAGCAGTATTAAAAATTTAGTACAAAATAATCTTGATATTTTAAAATAATATGAAATATTTTTTATGTATAGTAGATAATATTGAGATAAAGACATTACTTAGGAAAAAAGTTTGACTCCTGCTTTATCCTTTAATATTTTTAAGTGAAAAAGGAAAGCAACCAAAATGAATTCAAGTGTGTTTATCTCTTTATTCTTTGAATAGTCCAGGTCTTTCAAATCATGACTTCCACATATAAAACTACATATCTGACTTCGTAAATTTTTTCAAGTTTCTGTCTTAAACTCTTTTAAATATACATATTTAAAAGTTCATGAAAAAACTTCTAAGACACATTTGCATGAAAGTCAATATATTTGTATTTTTTTTAAATTAAAGCTTCTCATCACACTCTTGCTATGTGCTAGTCACGGTTCTGAGACCCTTACGTGGTCTACCAGAATTGTGTAACTCACACAACTAGTTACACCCTCAAGCCCTTTCTCTAATATTCACCAGAAGAAATGGGAATTCAGAAAGAGTAAGTAAAATTCTATTGTTAACTGGCTAATAATTACAGAAGCCAAGATTTAATCCCCAACAGTCAGCCAATCTGACATTTTGAGAATATATGTGTGTGTATATGTTACAATGTATTTGACTAAGATGGCCTTACTGTTCCCCTCATGTTACCAGCACAGGAGTCTTAGCCCCTCTCAAGATAGAAATCAAGAGACTAGGTGAAATAGTTTTGCAGAAAGAAAGTTTTATTAAAGCCAAAATTTGATGCACCAAGAGAGCATACTCTGAAAGAGAATGGATGTGACTCCCCAAGATCTATTGGCGTTTTTATGAGCTTTTGGGATTAGGAGTTGGGTTTCTTTTAAGTGAAGAGAAAAATATTCATAAATTATCCTGAAATAGGGGAGAGATTTCAGAGAACTGGGTTGTTACCTCTTTTTTGGTCTTATATGGGCTGTACCAGATCTATCATGGTGCTGGGGGCTGTGTTATTTAGTATGGTAATGACAGGTCAACCAGAAAACAGTTATGCCAATTGGTGAGCACCTGTGGTTTTGGGGATTTTTCTTAAATCCAATTAGATCTCTGTTGTGGTTACTGTTCCAACCAATTTGTTTCTTAATAGTGGGAACTTTATGGCTCAAGGTTGCTTCCCTGGTAGTAAGTTTTTGCTACGTGACCAGCAACCACACTCAAGTTGAATGAATTTTAGATGGGTAGCTTAAAATTCCCTACTACTACCCTTAAATCTTCTCCTGAGTTTTGTCTCAGCAGAGTAAGTATATGGATTTGGTCTCTGCTTTCTCCTTCATTGTAGCAATAGTTTCAAATAAAATTAATTTATTTTGGGAGAATTTGAGATCTTGCTCACCAGCATGTGTCATCAGTTTGACTCAAATCAACTCTTATATAAAAATTCTCTACTGGTTGGATGTTTCTTACACAGACATGTACTTGGTGTAATCAGCAGGATTCCTAAGAAGCCCGACCAGGAACACCTCATGAAACTGAACCTGGTGCTAGGTGCCAGCGGGGGCCCATTGTGTCCTACAAGCTCCCAGCTTCAAATCAAGTAAACTTGGGTGACTTTCCCTTGGGATTCCAGGCCTCTTTGCTTTAAGTAGCAGGCCATGACTTTATTTGAGCTGTTCTTAGAAAATCCTGGAGGTGGACAAATGCCGAGATAACCCAGGAAAGCAAAACAAACAAACAAACAAACAAATGAATAAAATGGGTTGTTGTTTTAATTTCGTCATTTAAATTGTATTGCTTACTGAGAGTCTGAATAAAATCTTTGCCGGTTAAATGAGAGACTGAATTTTCTTTAGATCTGAAAGAGAAAGGACACTTGTTTCCCCAACCAGACTAACAAATGGGGTTATGATGGTTGTTTCAGATCCCCAAATCCAGAGTGGCAGAGACAGGTCCTATAAAGTGTCCAGTGTGGTAATCCAGCTGATCCTGGATGACAGGAGCCCTGGGGATAAGAGCAAGGCACACTGGAATGAGTTCACCCTAAGAGAGAGGCCAAAGAGAGGGGCCTATGCCTTGGAAAAAATGTCATAGATCTGTCAGTATCTAGGAGGCTCTCACTGGTGCTCGCTTGGGTATTCTTAGGTGACAAAGGATCTTTATGGGGTTACCTGAGGAAAAATTTCCTCTAGGGTATGTAGCAGTCTTATATAGGGATATCCATTGCATTTGGCTCATCTAGGAATGTGCACATGAAAGCTGGTTTTCTCTAGAAATTTGTTCAGACTGTACAGATCTCAAAATTAACATGGGAAATTGTGTCTCTAAGGCCTACAAGCCCCATGACAGTCAGGCCTCCCATTAATACTAAATAATCAAGATGAGGATTCTTTGATACTTCTAAATTAATCTTTTCTGTACACAATCAGAAAAGATGTCTATAAAATTAAGTAGAATGACTGGAAAAACATATAATTGGTCACTCAAAGCTTCAAAAAGAGGACAGATAAATAGATCAGTCTATGATGTTACCTCTGGATGGTATTGTTAAAATTAATTTTAAAGCAAGCACTTATAAAAATTGGATATTCTAAAATTCTCAGAAATATAGAAACTAACTCAAATGCTTTTCAAATTCACGTAATCGAAATTTAATCCTTAGTAAATAAAAGCTAGCTTAAGTTTGTTGGTTTAAGTAAAACAGATGTGTTTTTATTTTATCTGAATTTACAAAAATAAGTCCATGGTAACAATTGACTTTTGTGTCTATGAAATACATTTCTAGAGATTATAAAATGTGTTAAATATATTTGCCAGTAAAAGAGCCAAAGTTTCTAGAGGTTATAAAATGTCTTCATAAATCTACCAAGCTAAAAGATGCTAACTGCTTACTTCTAAGTTTGCCTTAGAAATTGAAGTTTTAAGGGTTGAAATCCCAATATATGTAGAAATAACTGTTATGTTTCAGAAAGGAGCCTGGAAAACCTCAAAAGATCTGAGTTTTATGTCAAATTTAATGGGAAGCATTGTAAAATAAGTGATAAAAACTTTCGGGATATATTGTATTGCTAAACAATGGTGATAAATTAAAGTCAGGGCTGTGGGAAGCCCATGATAGCCACTTGGTTTTTCCTGGTTCCCCAGCTCCCTTTTTTTTTTTTTTTCCCCACATTTCTTCATGCATCACAGAGCATTTAAGCTGGACTTAGATGAAGGAACTTATGAGTTGACATCATTGAAAGGAGATATCTTCCAGTATTGCCAAGATATGATAGTATAATGTACCAAAAAAAAAAAAAAAAAAAAAGAATGTCAACATGGTAACCACTTCCTTTCACAGTGAGCTCTCAGGAAACAAAGACTTTAAAGAGTATTGATTGTCACCTGGAGATTTTGTTTATTGGAATTAACATCAAATGAAAGACACTCATAAACCTTTTCAGAAAAAAAACTTTAAAGGCCCCTAATCTCAAATGGACATCTAAACTTGTCTACAGACATCCATTAAGAAGCTGCCAACTCCAGGAGTAGATTTTGTTTGATTTTCTTTACCTGTCTGCTAATAAAATTAGACATAATAATAGTGTAACCAAACTCAAGGGGTTCATTTTGCCTGCATGCATCAAAGCCAAAAGAGACTCAAACAGGAGTTTGCAGCAAAGAAAGTAGGGGTTTAATTAAGGAAATGGCACCAAGCCCGGAGACACAGGTAAACTAGCACTCAAAGACCTGGCTCCCCAATGGCCTCTAGGGCAGTAGTCTCCAACCTTTTTGGCACCAGACACGGGTGCTCCTATGAGAATATAATGCCTGATGATCTGAGGTGGAGCTGAGGTGGTGAAGTTAGAGCTGGGGAGCGGCTGCAAATACAGATGAAGCTTAGCTCGCTGGCCTGCCGCTCACCTCTTGCTGTGTGGTGTGGTTCTGAACAGGCCACACACTGATACAGGTCTGTGCCCTGAGACTTGGGGACCCCTGCTCTAGGGGATGGGTTATATGGGGAAAACTCATTAGTACCTAAAGAGTTGGGGTCATGGGCTCTACTGATTGGACTGGGCTAGGATAGGAAGCAGTTGATCATTGCCTCAGGTCCTGATGTCAGTCATGGCCATAGTTCTGTCTGATTTCAACGGGTTGCCAGTGGGGTCATCAGGCCTTCATGCATGTGGAGCTGCAAGATGTTATCTTTAATTTGACTGAAATTTAGTTTCTGTGGTCAACAGACCTGAGGGTTTATTCTTAAGACTGTTCAATGCTGACCTAAGGGCTTAATAATTAAGGGAATGGTCATGCTGTATGCAGAAGGATGAGGAAAGAGAAGCAGCAAGTGAGCTCAAGGACAGTTTAAATCAAGGAGGAAGAGAAGAGAAAAAAGTCATTTTAAAGAAGTGAAGATCTATGGTTACGGGCAGTTACACTTGTTCTTTGGGTTTTTCTATATAGTCTGAGTGTTTATGATACTGAACATGCATAAGATAACTGTTAATTTGTTACTGTTGGGGGTGATCCAAATCAATCATTGCCCTGGTGGTGCCGAGGGGGTCTTAGTCCTTTCCACTGAAGCAGTGAAGAATTTCAGATTAGCAAAATTTAAGAAAATTAAGATTTACTAAAGTACATTTCAAAAGAGAGAAACAGGCTATGCCAGAGATGGCTGCAACCCCATAGAATTCAGGAAGTGAAACTTATATTGGCCCTTGATGGGTGGTTAAAAGGGTGGTGCTAGATGATTGGCACGTGAGGTTATTTGATTGACATTTGGCTGCTATAGAACTCTTTGTCTATTGCACATGCGGTTAACCAAAATTCAGTCTAATTAGATTCGTGAACTTCTGATGTTATAATGATGATATAATGATGATATAATAAGGATAAAGTTAAGGAAGATCAGTATGTCTACTAACTGTGCAAGTACTTGTGGCCAGACTAAACTAGTGCTTAGTTTTGCAGTTTTTACTTCCTTATATTTCAGGATGTAATGGTAATTTTTAAAATGAATGTTTCAGGGAAGTCCTAAGGAAGGTCTCTGAGTTGGGCCTTCATTACCACATTGTTCATGTCTACCTATCTGTCTAACAAAATTCTTTTCATGGCTTATGTAAATGTTATAGTAGATGTTAAGTACCGAAAAAAAATGCGGTAGAAGGAAAAACTACTTGGGACCATGATAATTCACAGGATGGAAATGACCCAGAGTGTTCTTTCCCAGTGCAAGCCATAAGTCCTGATGGCCATCCATTTACTTGTCCTTCTCCTTATGGGAAAAATTTGGCCTCTGTTCAAATCCCAGTATTGCCTCATCCACAGTGGTCAACAAGATGATGTTGTTACTGAGAATTCTTAGGAATGAGCCTTCCTAATGCTGTGAGACCTCACTCTGCAACCTTTAGATTGATTTATGAGTGAAAGTGGGAATTGTGGATAAAAAAGGAGTTCATGGATGGTAACCTCACAGGGCAATCTGATCATAAATTTCTAATTGGGCAGGTCATGGTGGGTAGCCAAGCCCCAGGCCTATAACATTTTAAATTTATCTTTGCCTTAAGCAAGCCTCGTCCATTGTTTCTGTGCATCTAGGTTAACGCACTTTTGACATAAGTTATAATGACCCTTAAAAAACCATATAATCTTGTTAACTAATCTATAATCTAATTCCCACCTTGTTTCCTCCTACCTCCATGTAATGTTCCTCACATTCCTTCCTTAATTTAAAATGCGTAAAAGAAGCTGCAAGTTGTTATCCTCAAGGGCATTTGAGATCTTGGTCCCCAGTGTATGTCATCAGTTTGGTTCAAATAAACTCATTAAAATTAAAAAAAAAAAAAAAAAAAGGCATGGTTCCATAGTGTAGTGGTTAGCATGTCTGCTTTACATGCAGAAAGTCCTGGGTTCACGCCCCAGTGGAGCCACTATCCATTATCTATGGCTATACTACCCTCAACAAGCCCAATGTCTGATCTCAGAAGCTAAGCAGGGTTGGGCCTGATTAGTACTTGGATGGGAGACCAACTAGGAAGACCAGGTGCTATAAGTATAAATAATAATAAAATACAAATAAAATAAAAAAAAAAACTTCTGTTTGATTATCTTGTCCGTTGCCATTTTTTTCTTCAACATATTCTATGCATTATTTTTTAGCTAAATGTTTTGGTTAACAACATATTGCTCATGTCTCTCTAAGGCAAAGAATATCAGTAGCAAGAATATCATTATCATTTAAAAAAATGACTGCATGCCATTTCATAATATGGCTACATAATAATTTACCTAGCAAAGGTTACAATGTTGGGTGGTTAGGAATTTGAAATTTCATCAATTTTAAACAAAATTGATATAAACTTCTGTGTTGATAAATTCATGTGGAATAAAATATAAATAATTATCCCCAAATAATATTTAAGGATAAAAATATTAATAGTATTTCCCAACTTGTTTAAAAAGATTTTGATTTTTTTTTTTGAAACAATTTATTTGAGGCCATGGAAAAATCTACTTCTTATAATATTTTTGCCTACTAATTTTTAACAACCACTAGTATTTCTAGACTAAGACAATCACTAAAGGGAAGTTTGCCAAATAGTAATTTTTTAAAAAATTGCCATCATTCATTTAAAATTTATTGTTAGAAATTATAACATTTAAAAATTTAACACAATCCTAGTTAAAACTACTATTAATTTTTTTTTTTCCTTTGGGAGCTAAGTACATTAAATACAAAAACTTTTTGGAAGAACAAACAAGCAAAAATGGATAGATAAATCCTGAGAACAAAAAACAAAACAAAACAAAAATAAAAAATGAGGAGGTGTCTATCCTTATGATATATTATATTTTACTATAAAGCTTATAATATTAATACTGACACATACTCATGAAAACCAATTGAAGGGAATAGAACATCTCAAAAATTTTTATGCAAATTTGCTAAATGATAAAGATGCCATCTCAAATTAGTGAGGGAAAGAAACCATTAAACAGGCATATAACAAAAGATAAAATTCAATTTAGTATGTACACACTATATCACTATAAATTCCAAATCGATTAGATATTCAAAAGTAATAAATGGTAGCATACAAGTTTAAGAAAAATGGAAGAATTCTTCTATAAGCTGGGGGGTGAGGAAAGCTTTCCTAACCATTATTCTAAATGCAAAGGGAGAAAAAGAAAACATAGCTAAATAGGACTACAAAAATAAAAAGAGAAAATTTGATGTGATAATATATATGTATTTATGTATATATAACTATATTATTTATTATATATTAGATAGGTAATCAGAATAAGAAAATTATGTACTGAGAAAAACATTTCAATTCATATTAGATTCAAAGTTCGACAATCCTAATATACAAAGATTTTCTATAAAAAAAAAGAAGAAACCAACAATAGTTTAGAAGAAATAAGAAGTATGGACAGATAGATCATAGAAAACAAAATCAAATAGCTATAAACCACATGATAAAAAGGTCACCCTAAAACACAATAAGAGAAATGCAAAATAAAAAGCATAGGGAATTACATTTTCACCTATTAAATGGGCAAAATTCAAAAATTTGACAACACGCTCTGCTGGTA
>NW_006430723.1:4406473-4408987 GCF_000325575.1 Pteropus alecto | reverse complement strand
TAGGAAGAAATTAGGTAGTATCAAGCAAAATTACATATGCAGTTACACTCTGATTAGCAATTTTATGTCTATGAGTTCATTCTAATGACACACTTGTTAAAAAATAAAAAGAACAGGTGTACTATTTGTAATAATATAAAGGACTGGAAACAACCTAAATATTCATCAATAAAGGGCTGATTGAATAAAGTATAATGCAGTAACAAAATGACATACTATGCAGCTGTAAAAATACCAGTTATGTAGTTCTATATATTGATGAAATGATCTCTAAGGTATTTTAAAATGAAAAAAACAAGTAGAGAAAAATCTAATGATATGCTATTTTTTTTAAGAAAAAGGAAATCTGAGTATATTTAGGTATTTGCTTATATATTTTAAATGAAAAAGTATAATGCAGTAACAAAATGACATACTATGCAGCTGTAAAAATACCAGTTATGTAGTTCTATATATTGATGAAATGATCTCTAAGGTATTTTAAAATGAAAAAAACAAGTAGAGAAAAATCTAATGATATGCTATTTTTTTTAAGAAAAAGGAAATCTGAGTATATTTAGGTATTTGCTTATATATTTTAAATGAAAACATAACATATTTATTATATATATATATAATGAAATTACCCTAAGCGTTAAGATTATACTGAATATTACTTTTTCACTTTTAGTTTTCCATAATTTACTGAATGTTTACAATTGATATATAAATGATAAAAATTCTGGTAATGTTAATGTACAAAATGAGAGCGAGAATCAATTTGAATAAACAAGGATATATGAATTGCTCGAATTTTCAATATCTTGGCAAGATAGAAGTTGTGTGAAATGATATGTGTTTAAAATTAAAATGGGTTTAAATCTTAGCTTCAACTGTCAGCTTGCAGAGTGATGTTAGGCAGGCCATACACCTTCTTGGGTAGTCATCAATTTTTTTTGAATGAATGAAAAATTTTTATCTTTAAATGGTGATAGTATATTGACATCACAAAAAGATTGTCAAGAGGGAATAGGTGGATAACCCAGCAGAGTTCTGAGCACATAGTAGGACTTAAATACAAAGTAATTATTTTTAAATTATTCTTCATAATTTTAAACAATACTTTGTGAATAATGATAAATCTTGCCAAATAAAAGGATATTATATTTCATTAATACTTCTATTTAGCATTTATACCTTATATTTTTAGACTTTCCTCAATTCTATTATAACATAACTTTTCAAAGTGTATCTTGTGCTTTTTCTTCCCTTGAGAAAATAAACTTTTAATGCTAGAATAAAAGCTAAATTTTCTGCTGTTGTCTTTATCTTTATAATCACACTGTTTATAAGAGAAGAATATCAATAATGGTAAAGCAAATGCAGCAGTGAAATTGCTCCTTCTACCCTTCACAAAATGATCACTACTTAAATGTTACACATTTTAAAAAAAAAATTTTCAAATGAACTATCCTGAAATATTTGGCTTTTTCAAAAATATTTGCCTACTTCACATTTACAAGTTCCACTTTCATAGTATCTGCCATTTAAATGTGTTATTATTCATCAAGGATCAATTTTGGCCCAGTTATGTGAATTTTTTGTTTGATGCTAGGACAATGGAAAATAAAACGGGAAAAGATCCATCCTTTTCCTATTAGCATTTTTTTCTTTTTTTTTTTTGTTTTCTAATACCTTGGCATGCTCTGTTCCCTTCAGCTAATGGGGCTGCTAATAAAGAAGGGGAAAAAAAATGACTGAGTGATTTAATCTCAAAGAAAAAAATGCATTTGCTGGTACAGTATGTGATTCAGAATGAAGAGAAGGCAAAACACACACACACACACACACACTCGCACACACAAACAATAAATTATAAAATTGAAAATGCACGATTTCTTTTCAGCATAGTTATACGTAAGAACCAATTATGAAACAAGGGTTGTCATATTCCTCTTGGAATGAAAGAGATATTCAACATTGGGAATGTCATTTTGAGACTCTGGTTCTTCATTTCATAGGCCATGAAATAAGTTGCTGACAATCGTTTTGTTTCTTTATTTCATCCAGAATTGCTAATGAGATACATGGTAATATAGAGTTAAGTGTAAACCTTTGGGTAAGGGGCAGAATTTGTAGTTCTGGGGTAAATAAACTATAGCTAACCCTGGAAAAGAAATGTGAAGTCTAATGCAGAAAAAAAACGAAGTGCTTCTTTTTGTCTTCTTGTGTCATTTCCCCCTTACCTCCTCAATGATCAGTATGATTACCCTTGGACACTGCCTTGATTACTGTGGCTTTGTAGTAAGTTTTGGATCAGGATAATACAAATACTCCCACTTTGTTTTCTTTTCCAAAATTGTTTTGACTAACCTGGTTTGCTTGTATTTCCATGTAAATATTATTAGTTTTGATAGGAAATGAATTAAAATTATAGATCAATTCAGGTGAATTGTCATCTTAACAATATTGATTCTTCCAGTCGATGAACATGAAATGTCTCTCCATTCATTTAGATTTTTACTTTGCTCAGTA
>NW_006430723.1:4405426-4406411 GCF_000325575.1 Pteropus alecto | reverse complement strand
GATTATAAGTAAAGACAATTTTACTTCAAATCTAATTTAGATGTCATGAACTATTTTGGCCTTATTGCACTATCTAGAACCTCCAGTAAAATACTGAACAGAAATGGTAAGACATCACATCCTTGCTTTGCACCTTCTGCCCCCAGTCCCTATTTGGCAAAGAACTTCCTGGGCAGCGATGTCAGGTGAGTGTCTCACTTTCTCATTAATGACTTTACTTTTGTATCTTGTTTGCATGACAATGATCTATCTGTTGGGTGTAAATTTTGAACTTGAAGATTATGTTCAAACATGCCTAAAGTCTTAACAATATAGTTGACACTCAGATGTTATGCATTTTAAAAGAAATTGTGAAATCATTGAGAAAGAGAAAGAGAGAGAAGAAGGGAAAGGAAAGGAGGAATATAGAGAGAGACAGAGCTCTTTTAAAACAAAAATTTACTTTCTCTAGTCGTATAACTTTAGGAAATTTAGTTAACTCATTTCATCTATAAAATGAGGGATAATACAATTAATGATCTCATAGGCAAAATTAAAAGATTATTAATGAGATGATTGGCCTAGGCATGGCACCTGGTGATTCCCTACATAATTGTTAGCTGTTACTATTATTCATCTTGGGCACATTGTCAATTCTTCTACAAGAAGCAATGCTAAAAATTTGCTGTGATGGGTGCTAGACTAATTGAGAGGATCATTTTATAAATTATATAAGTCTAACTATTGTATTGTATACTTGAAACTAATAAAAATTTTGTTGTAAACATTTGTTTATTTTCATGTCTGGAAACATTAGGAAGAAAATGCTCATGGAACATAAATTGAATTTTCACTCATACTTATATACCTCAAATCAGTAGGAGTAATATTGTTTTTATTCTGAGAAATGCATTTTAGCTGCATCAATGGAAATAGAATGTGAATTTTGACCTTTTAAAAATTTGTGGAATCAAACTAAAATTTTTACAAATGATAAATATAGTTA
>NW_006430723.1:4401551-4405403 GCF_000325575.1 Pteropus alecto | reverse complement strand
ATAAATCTATTCTTTCTTTGCCACTAATGTGCGATATTTAAAAAATATGTTAATATGTATTTTAAAATGACATCTCTTTTTCAGTACACTTTTTTTCTGAGAAGATTTGAAATAACAGTGACTGGATTTTTCTAATATAATCAAGAATAAGGGGGAAAGGAAAAATCAAAAAGATAACTTTTGAGATAAGGAAGTTCATATAACAATAGTTATAAAGGTATTAAAAATATAAAAGAATACTACATGCAAATTTGGCTAAAATATATGATTTCGTATTAAAAAATAAGTCTGTCTGACAGAACTAGTATGCGCACCGATCCAATGAAAAATTACAGAAGACTATAAAAATATAGTCAAAGGATTACCTCTAAAATGTCATTAGTTACAGATGCTTTTAAGGAGAATTTATTTGGAAATGTATAGAAAATTTCCATTAGACATGAGTTGTTGCAGGCTATAAATGGTGACACATTCCCAGTCAATTTTTACAACATAACAACTTTTAGTAGCAACACTTAATAAAGGCCACTTCCTCTAAACATGTGCACCTCACCCCAAGGCAAATGATAATCTGGATTTAGGTGAGATAACCAAGATGATACAGCTCTCAGGATACAAACTGAGTTTTGGTTTTAGACCCTTCTGAACTCAGACTCCAAATTTAAACTAAATGCTCAAATACCTCCGCTGAGGTATTTGTAATTTGAATAAAGAAATGAATGTGAACAAAAATAAATGCCCTAAATGAAATGAATATGGTTGGGGATGAGAATAGGCTATTTTCAAAATTTCACAGAGTACATATATATCTTACTTCCAGAATTATAACACAGGTTATCTATCACATGGATAAATGTTTCTGTCATTTTGTAGATGAGATCAAAAAACTTGTAGAGCAATAAGTCAAATATCAAGGTCCACAGAACTCAAATTGAAAATGTTTAGTCAATGATGGCATTTGATCATTGATAATAAAATCAGTTGATATATAAGCAGCAATGAGTAAATGGCAAAATCAGAATCTATTACTCCAATTTCCAGGGACATTTGATTTAAAAAAAGTGGGAGTTTTAGAAAGTCCAATACCTAAAACCAAAGGACTGAATCTCAAATGTGCAACTGCAGCAACAGTGTCAAAAAAAGGATGAAATTCTAGCAGAGATCTTTCCTGAACACCTCTCAGATAAACTTGTTTATATGATTATCTAATCCATGTACATGTAATGCCTTGATTTGGCAATTTATATGAGTAAATTTTCTGAATCTTCGTTTGGTTCTATTAATGACATCACATGAGGCCATTTTCTATGTTTATTGTGACAACTCGAATAGTCTATGAGGCAAACGTAATTAACTATAATGTCCATCTTTAATCGCTCAGATGATAAAAGATAAAGTGATGAGTGATAGAGCAATTGGAACATATTGGAGATATAAAAAGTAGCAGATCTAAAAATTTGTTAAATTCAGAGTTATTTCATCCATTACCATATGAAAACCCTTAACACAAATTGAGGTTTCATAGTTGTTACTTCATCCTGTCAAGAGGTTTGTGTAAAAACATTCTGGGAGAAAGTTAGTAGTTACTTTTTTCCTTCCATTTTATGATTATCTGTACCAATTCACTTTAGTAAAGCATTTTTTCTTCCATTCATTATGCATATATAGACACACACACAACTTATGCTCTAGGAATCACAATTTGTTTTTTACATTCTATTATGAGCTTCCCATAGTCTAAATGCTTTGAAAAATGAATGTATAAATATTTTTATGGTTTACTGTGAATCTTTAAGGTATTAAAATATTTCAAAGCATAGTCCACAGAAGGGCATTTTGAATTTTCTATTATGTTAAACACCACAATACAAAACAGAATGCAACTGAATATGATCAAAAGAGCAAATAACTTGGATTTTAAAAATGTCTGTGATTTGTATTTGGCAGTAGATTTTATCTAAACAGGTAATATTGGCTTTCATGCACAACAAACCAAAAGCCAGTTTACTTGTTCCTTCTCTATTATTTAAGTTCTGGCTCTTTTAGATATACGATAAGATAGTAAATGTCCAAAGAGACGGTCGTTGGAAAGATTTCTTTTTGCATCAATATGTATATTAGAAATTTCCATTATTTAATTAGAAGTCTCCTTTATTTCCTTAGATTCTATTGTTCCATACATTCATTTTGTCTTCTGTATATTTTTGGTGTTACTATTGCATAAAATTAATTCAATCATGATTGAAACAGGTAAAAGGTAATTATTAGAAAATTAACAAAATATTAATAAAATCTTTATTTTCTACTCTTTTTATAAATCTAAAATATTTTAGAAACTTCTGATTAAATTATGTGCCTTGCTTAAGCCATACCTTTTCCACCAACCTGATGTCTACTGCTATCTATGTAGATAAAGTGTCACGGACTACTAGAAAGAGACAAATTTTAAGATCAGATGGATTTGAATTTTATACATTTCTTAACATCTTAGAGACTTAGTTTGCTTTATTCTAAAAAGAAGCTAGTAGACTTTTTTATTTCTAACTTGTAAAATGGAGATAATAGTTTCTGATTTCAGCAACATTGAAGAATAAAGTAATGCTCTACATCCATGGAACTTTGAAAAAATATATATAACAATTTAAAACATGTATAGCAGAGTTCAACAATATCAATGACAAAAGAATACACTTACACGGTGGGGGGTTGATTTTCAAGATTACAGATAAAGAAAAATCTCAAAGTCACAAGAGGAGTTCTTTCTGATGACTCTGTGGGCAACTGGATGCCAAATATTGGCTCTGTGAACAGAAACTGAGATATTATTAATCGGCAGGGAACAGAGACTCAAATAAAACCAAATTCTTCATGGGGACTAGAAAAGCTCTCTGAAAATCAGAACTAGAAATGAAATGTCTCAATCTGGTAAAGGGCATTTACAAAATCTTACAATTAATATCATACTTAATGTTAAAAGACTGAATGTTTCCCCCCTATTAACAGAGGGAACTGCATACAGTTTCTGAATTGTATACAATTCAGAAAAAAGAAGAATCTATATTCATAATCAACTCGTTACCCTGTGTAGAAATACCCCAAAGAATGTAAAAGAAAAACATTAGAACTAATATTTGTTTAACGAAGTTGCAGAATACAAGGTTTATATCCAAAACTCAAGTGCCTTCCTATATGGCCAACAATGAAAAATTAGAAACTAAAATTAAAAATGAGTGCCATTTAAAATAAGACATAAAATATACTTAGTATTAAATCTAATGAAATATATGCTGGATCTATATCTTGAAGCCCACAGGGCATTTATGATGGAAATCAAAGATTATCTCAGTCAATGGGGAGATAAATCATGTTCATGGGCTAGAAAAATCAATATTGTTACGATGTCAATAATCCTATTTTACAGATTTATCACAGTTCCAATCAAAATCTCAGAGTGATTTATTCATAGAAATCAGCAAACTCATTCTAAAATTAATGTGAAAAGGTAAAAGAATAAGAATAGTCTAAATGATTTTGAAAAATAATTACAATTATGGAAGAATCTCACTACCTAAATTTAAGACTGACTCTAATCATAATAATCAAGACAATCTGGTGTTAGCTAAAGGACAGAAGATACATCAATGAAACAGAATAGTCTAGAAATATTCTTACGCATAAGTAGTTAATTAATTTTCCATATAGGTACAAAAGAAATCCAACAGAGGGAAAACAAATTATTTTCAGCAAATGGTAATAGAACAATTGGATATCAACATGAAAAATGAAACAAAACAAAGCTTTAATACCTCACCTTATACAAAAATCAACTCGAATCGCAGACCTAAAAAAAAA
>NW_006430723.1:4385917-4401527 GCF_000325575.1 Pteropus alecto | reverse complement strand
ATCTTTGTAACCTTGAGTTAGTTAAATATTTCTTGTACATAACAAGAACAAAATCATAATCCATAACAGGAAACGATATGGAATTAGTCTTCATCAAAATTATAAACTGTTGCTCTTCAAAATTAATGTTAAGAGAATGAAGACATAAGATATGAACAGGGAGAAAATATCTTTAATATTTATATGTGATAAAAGATTTGTATTAAGAAATATAAAGAAATCTCAAATCTCAGTAAGAAAATGTGCAAAACAATAAAAATGGCAAAATATTTGAACAAACCAACAGAGAAGTTAATCAGATGGCAAAGCACAGGAAAAGATATTCAGCATCACTAGTCATTAGGAAAATACAAATTAAAACCATGAGATATTATTATACATCTTTAAAAATCAATAATAAAAACCAAATCAAAATAAAATAAATTTACAAGCAAACAAACAAACATAAAACATTAAGCAAAACAAAACAAAACAAAACAAAAAAATTGTCCCACCAAGTACTGGCGTGTATGCAGGAGAACTGGAATTCCTGTTGCATTTTGGTGGAAATGTCACGTTACAGTCCTTTTAGAAAACACTGTGGTGATTTCCTATGAAGTTAAATATGAATTTAAGACTGTATGAAATAGGCTTGAGATTTTAGCCTCTTTCCCCTAGCACATGTGACTGGTCAAGATGGAGCCAGGGAAATAAGAGAATTGCATGTAATCTGAGGAGCATAATTAATACTAAATGAAGTAGACTGAATGAACAAGGATTAATAAATTAGAAACTTTTAAAAGTGTAAGAATCAAGTAGTTACAAATAAAAACTAATTGGAAATATGTAATATGGAAAATAGTTAAAGTAGTTAAAAAGAGCTCAAAGATGAATACATAGCCAAAGATTGAATTGGTATGCTGTGATGTCAAAATGAGAAGCTGTACTACAAACACATTAGAAAGTACTAAAACTTTTTTTTAAAATTAAAATTTAAGATATGTGGAAGGGAGAATTATAAATATGAATCCAATAATAGAAAAAAATAAATAAAAGGGAAGAGATTTGAAGCAATGATGACTATTAATTTTCTATATATAAAAAATATGAAAAAAGAGGTAAAAATTGTTTATAGATTGCATACTATCTTAAGAGAAAAAAATTCACATGTTTATATTTTATAGAAATGTAAGAACATCACAATCCAAAAAGAAATTGCTAAAATTTTCTAAAAGGAAAGCAGACAACAACAAAAAAGAAACAGATATTAGAATAACATCAAACTTCTTAATACAATCCTTAGTTAAAAGAAGAAAATAGAGTTATATTTTCAAAGTTTTAAAGGAATGAGTTAATCTTATGATTATATCTGGTTTATTGTCTTCAAATAAAAAAAATGAAACATAGCATTTCAGACTGAGAGAGAACAAACAGAAGAAAAAAATTTCAATGAGGAACTATGCAATAACTCCTCACCCTCCTCCCATATCTGTATGCAGACTAAAATTCCATATGCTATCAATAAGGGCAGGGAAACAAGGAGGTGAGAGTATGCTAAAGCTAAGGGATATTTTTGTTTAGAAAAATACAGATATTTAAAAATGGATAAAGGAAAAATATATGTAAGTATGATTGTTAGGATAAACATCAGATAAATAGAGTGAAATGAATTATTTTCAGTCCAGCAGTTGCAATTCATTGTATTTAACTGAAGGCAGTAAAGACGAGGAAAAAAGAAACTAAATTGAAAAATTTTTAACTTTTTCAAATTAAAATTTGAAGAAAAAAGAAATGAACTATAAAATTCTAATATATATTCCAACATAGCAATAAACACAAGGAATTAAATGGATTAAATTTAACAATCAAAATGGAGATATTCTCAGACTGGACAATTACATAAGATTCAATACTTTGTAGTTTAAGTAAACAGATTTTAAATGAAAATGATTCAGAAAAAAAAATTGAAATAGAGGATTAGAAACATACTATGAGCAATGAGGATAATGCTGAATAACAAATTTAATTTAAAATGAAAAGCTTTATAAGCAATAATAATATGTTTTGATAAAATAAAAATGATGAAGAAAGTATTGCAATGGTCTACATATATGCAACTAAAATGCTTACTTCAAAATACAGAAAACAAACTGACAAAATATGGGAACAAATAAATCAACATTTATGTTGTAGTTTCAATTATTGTCACAAAAAAGATCAAGCAAGAAAAAATGGACTGATTTTGTGTCTGTATGGTGTGTGTATAAAACAATAAGATTTTATCAGCAGAGATAGATGATAGAGACAGACAGACAAAACAACTTATTCCAGGTCATGACGACTCAAATTTTTCTTTGTGTTATTTCATTCATTGTAAATAGAACACAAATCACAGGGCACATTTTATGATGTTTCTACATTTTGTTTCATTTACAATGATAAAAAAACATTTTCAATTGCCACATATTAAAGATTGTTCTGATACTATTAGTCACTTAGCTTAGGAGAGACACACTATTAAAGGTGAGTTCCTCTTGTACAAGTGAACAAAACTATGTTTTTTTATATATATATATATAAAGAAAATACACAAAGAGAAGGAATATGAATAGCTACAGTGAAATTGAATGTGAGATGTGAGTTTAGTCACTGCAGAGCTAGCAGAAGAAATAAGTTGTCTATAAGCTAAGTGATGAGTTTTGTTACCCTAAATAAAGCCATAGGAGATAGAATATAAAAGATGGTTATTGTCAATCAAAATGTTCTCTTCAGTTGCACCAAACTCATTTAAGATCCAGTACTAGTGAGTGAGTCTCTTCTTATAGACTTGCTGTTGGAACTAACATGTTCATGAAAAAAGACTAAGGAATCTGATGATCAAGATAGCACACTATTTGATAATCAAGTCTAGAATTTTTGTGCAACAGTATTTAGCATTTTGGAGCAGAGCTGATTGTACTTAGAACAAGCCTCAGGACTAGAGCTTTGAAGATTGTTTCTAAGATAAATTGAAGGGAGCAAGGAACCAGAGAGAACATGACAGAAAACAGCCTACGAGTGATACAGGCCAAGTGTACAATGAAGGTATTTAAAATTCTATCAGTGAGGTCAACTCTACCATTACCTAGTGAGTGTCACACATAGAATGTTTATGTCATTGTTTCTCAAAGAAGGACAGTTCAGACTGAAAATTTACCAACCATACATTAACAGTATAGGTCACAGAGCAGCTCTTTAAAATTCTTGTTTGGTATTTTTTGTGGTTTCCACTGGTGCTAATATTATGAGATGCACTTTATGTTCTCTGTTAGTTGGTGGGATGATTTTATCGCTTAATAATCAGAAGAAGGTGGTTTGCCTTCTGAGTTGAAGGTCAGTACAGGAATACAAATTCTTACTCTGCTGAAAACTGTCATGCTCAGGTTTCCTTTTCTTTCTGACAAAACAGAAGCAAAGGCAGCTTCATGTATATTTAAGAAGCAGATTAAACAGCCTCCACAATCCATTTCAGGATTTACCAACCGTATCTGACGAGCTTCTCCTTTTAATTAACCCTAATCACAACTTCGCTGTCTTTATTATAGTGATGAGGAATAACCCATAAGTATCCTTCAGCCTTCGTTTTCCTGATTTAAAACTTTTGGTTTTCATAGTTCATCACTGCAGCTTGCGAAAGAAAGTGAAGTTGGACTTTTATCTTAAAAGTCCAGAGGAAATTTATGCAACTCAGTATGTGATTTAGTAAAAATTATTCTTTTTCTTCAGTGATCTCCTTTAAAATAATTTAATAAACATAATTGGATTAATAGAATACAGTTTTAGCTATTTTTTAATGATTTTTATCATTTCGACCACAACTAAACCAACTGCATAAAATGTGGCAAGGATTAAAAATACTTCACCTAAAGTGAAAAAATATCAACTTTATTTTTTGTAAATGAAAGTATTCTAATAGCTACTGTAAGATGGCAGAAGAAAGTTGAATCCAAAATTCTAGTCCTTACAAATAATCAAAATTCAATAAGATTGAAAATTTAGCTTGTTTATATTATTATTAAAAAATGTAACATTATTTTCTATAATCAATATTGCTTCCATTCTCCTACACCCTAAATGTGAGGATAGTGGGTTATGAAGTGGATGTTTAAACTTATTAGTGATAAATCAGCGACCACTGGTTTAAATATCCCTTTAAGTTGAAATCTTTCCTTTTTTTGGTAAATATCGCATCAGTTAGAAATCCATTTCTCAAATAGAGTTCATCCTTCTTCCCTCTCTCCTTTCACAATATGGTGCCTGGTTGTAGTGCAAATGAGTCTTCAGAGAGACTCTGGGCAGGAAAGAAGACATACGAATCTGGCCTTTGTCTGTGGGGCTTCAGCTGAGCTCTGTAGCTCACTTATATACAGGCAGCAGCGGCCTCTGCCCAGGCTGACTCCACCAGTAACATACCAGGCCCCGTCTGCCCTTTGAGTATATGCTGGTGCCCAATGCTGCTGACAACTGACTCTATGTTTGTCTTATCTTTTTCAAATGAGTTTATCACACGTAGCAGCCCCCTCTTTCCAAGCACAGGTCCCCAACAGTCCTGCCCATATTTCTGTGTCCCCATGTGGGTGGGGGTCAACGAAGAAAATTTGTGTCCTTCATACGGTACATAAGCTATGGAGAAGCAGCAACATTATTTCATCTGATGTATCTCACCAATCTTTTTCTGCCAATCATGCTTTATTCTCTGGAACCATTTTAAACTTGACACTAAGTAAATATGTATCCCACCTAAACTCTAGGCAATGCCCAGAACAACAGGACCCTGGCTCCAATATTATCAGGGTCCCCACATATATATGGGTATTTCTACTAGTTATAGTTCCTCACTTCTCCTTTCCACTGTCTCTGAGGGTGGAGAAGTAGAATTTTTGCCTTTTTAATTTTTTTGGCAATTTCCTTTGTGCCATATTGTGACTTAACTTGATTTATCTTCACTTATCTCCTAATTTAGTAGTAGCTGTTCTCAATCTTTATTGTGCAGCAGAAATATTTAAAAGGCTTGATAAAACACAGACCTTTAGACTCATTCTCAGAGTTTCTTATTGAATGGATCTGGGAAGGAGCTCAAGAATTTCCATTTCTAGCAAGTTTCAGGATGATGCTAATGCTACTTGATCCAGGGATTATTTTGAGAAGCACTACCTCATAGCAAAGATGATGGTTAAATTCTAAACATTGCTTTTTTTTAAACAACATTATTGATGTATAATTGACATAAAAATTACATATGCTTAATGTATACAATTTGGTAAGTTTGAAAAATGCATGCATCTGTGAAACTATTACCAAATGAAGGTAAAATACATATTTGTTACCTCTAAAAGTACCCCTGTACCTCTTTATTTTTGCTTTTGATTTTTGGGGTAAGAACACTTAACATGAAAGCTACCCTCTAACACATTTTTAAGTGCACAATATGCATACAGGCATTATGTGTACAGCAGAGCTCTAAACTTTATTTATCTTACATAACTGATGTCATACTCATTGAAATACTCCCCATTTTTCCTTCACCTGAGCCACTGGCAACCATTTTTCTACTTGCTGTCTGAGTTTGACTGTTTTAGATTCCTCATATAAGTGGAATCATGTAGTATACAGACATTGCTCTTGATAGGTTAGTGATAGTTCAAGGAATTTGTAAAATCTTAAACACACACACACACACACACACACACACACAAAACACACAAAAAACAAAAAACCCAAAGTCTGGCTTTCAAAACTATTGCCTTGCAAACAGTAAAGAAGAAATAACAAAGCTGTGTAATAATTTTGTTTCTCTAGCTGGCAATTTATCCTTCCCTTGCAGTACTGAAACCCATTAATTCAATGAGAGAGAAGCCAGAGGGCAAGAGGACTTTTAAGACATGAAATATATCAAAAAACATTATTTTTCTAAAATAATGAACAAAAAAATAAGAGAGAAACTAGCAAACAATACCTACATTACTGAAACTAAGAAGGGTCCCAGAAATTACCATAATTTCTTAAAAAGAGGTGGGCAGGGAGAGAGAGAAAAGATAGCAATAATAAAGTCTTCGTTTCTACCTCAGCCTTTCCAGAAGCAGAACAGAGAAACTAATAGGGCATAGTCTCACAAGTGCTTCACATTTGCAGAAAAGCAGGTTGAAGACATGATTAGGCAGCCTGTAGGAAAGACCTGAAAATTTCCAAAGAAAAGTTCTTCTTAATCACTGAAGAGTTCATCAGGCAGAGCAATTCCCAAGATTGGAGATCTGCTTTTCTCATTCTGTGAAGAAAATGGGAGTGAGATCATCAGTATAATTGTGATCTTCCAGAGATAATTATTTCTGGCAAAACTAGGACTTGAACATCAAAGAGAAACAAGATCTTTTCTGTTTCCCAAATTTTCAAGTTCTCCTTGTCTTTTTACCCTGCATAGGCTGCTGCCAGGAAAAAGTAAAGTTGTAAAACAAGTAAAGTTGAAAACTTGGAGAATAGTATGTTAATTTTTTATTGCTGTGTGATAAATTACCACAAACTTAGCAGCTTTAAATAACTTGGATATATTATCTCAAATGTTCCACGAATCAGGAGTCTGGCCATGCTTTGCTGGGTCTTTTGGTTAGGACTGGTCTCACAGTCTGCAAGGCAAATGTTGACTAGGCTGCATTCTCATTTGGAGGCTCAAATGAGGAAGCACCTTCTTCCAAAGTCATTCAGATTATTGGCAGAATCGATTTCTTTGCTGCTGTATGACTGAGGGCTCTAGCTTTTACTAGTGACTAGAGTTTGCCTTTAGGTTGCCCATACTCCCTTGTGACATGTCTACTTATTTCATTAATTCTGCAAGGAGTGTTTCTATCTCCAGTGGGCTAAGATGAAATCCTATATGACAAACTTAATCATGAGAATGACATCCTCTTAACTTTCTCATATTTTGTTGATTAGAGGCTAGTCGCAGGTACTGTCCAGACTCAAAGGAAGAGAATTTCACAAACTATGAGTACCAGGAGGTGAAAATAATTGGAAGTCACCTTAGAATTAGTTAGTTCATCAGAATTAGTTCTGTTAAAACATATTTCAGGACCCCACATTAAACTAGGTAAATAATACTCAATCCAAGCACAACCTCTCCATTCCCTAAAACAGAAGATATTCTATATTTTCATTCCTGGTGTGAGATGTTTAAAGAAATTGCAAAAGTAACATCAAGCAATAATAACTGTCAAAGATCCAGTTGTGCTTTCCCTTAACTATCTAATTCTCTCTCAGACTGCAAAGGTAAATATAACAAATAATACCCAGCTTGTAAACTGGAGCTCTTAAGAGGAATAAAATGTGTACTTGGTAATGTGGAATGGAGGAAATGCAATTTAGATGCACAATATTGAGGCCAAAAGAATGTCTAGAAAAACAAGGATCCATTCTAGAAAAATATAACCCAACAAACAAAACATTTTGCTTAATAAGGATTTTGCACTCTGAAATATTTTGCCAAGAATGTTTATAGAGTAAAATGAAAAAGTAGTGAAGCAGAGAGGCAAAGACTAGGACAGTGCTTCTCAGACTTCAGGAGATATCCAGAAGCACAGAGAGAACTTGCTAAAATCAGGTAGCTCGATTTAGTAGGTCTTGGGTGGGATTCAATATTATGCATTTTTATTGTTTCCTTGTGATGCTAATTCTTCTGCTGACCACACTTTGAGAACTATTACACCAGAGAAGGTTTATCTTTTTTAGAATTGAATTTTATATTGTAACAAAACAGATTTAATGTCAGTTTTCTGTTGTTTTTGTTTTATTTTTATTTATTTATTTATTTATTTTTTTAAGTAAGCCCGATTCCGTAAGCTGTAGGTGATTTGAAATACTCTGCTTGATTTGTGTTCTGTTTTTGGTCATTTTTCAAATTTTTTTTTCACCACAGTATACTGAGTATAATAAAAAAATACTTGATTTACCATGACAAGATTAAAAGAGAACATATACAAATGTATTTAGTACGATGTCTAACATTCATAAGCACTCAATAAATGCTGCTTCGTTTGCTTTTTACCTCAGTGAAAGAAGAATAAAAATTATATTATTGATCTGACCCTAGTTATTATAAACCTGGCCCTTCTATAATTGTATCAATATTTAAAATTGAAATATCAGACTGTGCTAAAAATTTTGTGAAACATATTTTCTCTAAGAATATATATCTTTTCCTTCAAATACCCTTCAATTCTCTATTTTGGAAAAATATGTTGAACAGAAGTCCAATTAGCGTTACGTGTCAGACAATGTGTCAGAGTAAGTAAAATGACTTAATGACAAAATTATCCATTAGCAACTTTAGATTAGGTTTTATTTCAGCTTATCCTGGCCACTCTGTCATAATTTCTAAAACCTTTTCTCTGTGATTATGTAATTTCCTTTATCAGCAATCAAACTAAATTCACATCAGAATCAGCACTACCACCAGCAGCTGTTACTTTAAAGTAACAAATTATAATACAGATATAAGTTTTTAAGGGGGAGTACAACAAAGTTATGAAGATTTTAGCATTGTACCATCATCTTCTCTGTTTTTATTTGAGATATTTTTTTTGAGGGTGAAGGCAGTGATGATAAGGAAAGGAGCTTAATGAGATTTAAGAATTCTAAGAGTCTATGAAATGGGGATAATGAGATCTTCCCTAACTGCATTACAGGATGTTTTTGAGAATGAAATAAATAATGTATGCAAATGTTCTCTGAAAAATGTCTGATTTTTAGCTAATTACTCCATAGGTAAACGAGATTCTCAGCATAATTCAGGAGTGATGAAAGGTTTACAAAGAGTTTCCCAGTTTAAAAAAGAGATTACTATGACGTAGACTAAAGAGAAAAAAAGAAAGTTTAGAGCAAAGGAAATATAGATGCATAGGATAAAGAAGATTTAAAAAATTGATAAAATGTGAATACAAAGACAATAAAGTAGAATGAAATAACTTAGGACAAATACATATAATTAAAGTACAATTGTTAATGAAATAAACTCTAATCTTTTTCAATGTACTTTTGTAAAGCAAAATGAATGTATTCTTAAAGAGATAGCTCTCTCCTAAAGTTAAGAAAATCCAAAGTGAGTGGATGAGCAAAGATAGGCCAAGCAAACTACAGGGAAAAGGAGGACATTGGAGTCACCATATTATCAGAGGAAAGTATAATTCTAGATAACGTACATCAAGAAGGAATGAGCCATTTTATATTTGAGAACTGCTATGCATCTGTTTTAGTTTTCTGTTCTGCTATAAGAAATTACCACAAACTTAGAGGCTTATTACAACCCAATTTATTATCTTACATTTCTGAAGGTCAGAAGTCTGAAAATGGGTCTTATAGGACTAAAATCAACATGTCAGCATGGCTGCGTTCTTCCTGGAAGTTCTAGAGGAGAATCTGTTCTTTCGCCTTTTTCAGCCTTAAGAAGCCTCCTGCATTTCTTGCTTGTGGTCTCATCTTCTATCTTTAAACCCAGCAGGATAGCATCTTCTAGGCTTCCTCTCCGATTTCTATTTTGTCATGTTTCTCTCTGCCTCTGACACACCTGTTTCCCTTTTCCAAACATTCCTGTGATTAGATTGAGTCCACCTGGGGAAAATCTGGGTTAATATTCTCATCTCAACATCCTTAAATGTAATCATTTCTGTATAATCTCTTTTGCTCTTTTATGTATCTTTCAGCATACCTCAGTGTGGTAGATAGAAGCTATCTGAATGTTCCTCTCATTCTCTGTACATGTTCTGGATATCTTATTCCATGTGGACAGTGTAAGAAACCTGTTCCTATGTCTTTATAATTTTATCCGTAGGAGTTTGTAGCCACTTTGGGTAAAAGACTTAATTCAAATACATAAAAAGTGTCATAAACCTCTTAATGTTGAATGATTGACAGCTATTTATTTATTTATCAAAAGCAAATGATGGAAATACAAAAATTGATCGATGAAAAGGCCAAAAAATATCTCTTAATTCATGGTTCTCATCCATTAATGGAATCAAAACAATAAATAATTCAAATATTTTAAAAAGGATATATAATATTATGAACTATGCTATATTGACTGAAAAATAATATTGACTAGGTGTTTCGTCACCAAAAAGTATTCATTCAGGAAAAGGAAAGGGTTACAATCCAGGGCATGCGGACCTGGCAAGCCACGTGCACACTCTGCCCTGCATGCCAAGATAGAGAGGTATTTATACAAGGGAAAAGGAAGTAAATGGAAGGGGAAGTTAGACCTACAGAGCTTTATTAGAAACACAGAGTTCTTTCCGTAGGGTTCTTGAGAGAAGCAAGAACTTCAATAAACTCTAGCTTTTCTCCTAGATACTCCTGCTTGATTATGCTGACTATGTTGCTTAAAGTTTCAGTTCATCTTTATCAGATAGAAATACACAGGGTAATGGAAAGTATGACAGGTGAGGGCAAGACAAGTTTGGTAGAACTATCATAGTGTCAAAGGCTCAGAAATAACAGAAGTTAAACCAATGAATCAAAGAAGTAGTAATTAGTAAAAGTGTATTGTGCACACACTACAAAGACTTTGCAAATAGGGAGCACTCAAACCAAACCATGGAATGAGGCTGTGGATTATGTTGTAAAACAGTCTATAGTGAGAAAGCAATGACTTTTTCTTCTTCACAGTGATTGATTATAATAATAGAATTTTCAGTAGTTACCTGATATTAACCCTGGGAAACAGTTCAAGATTTACTTATGATTTGCAGAGGCATAAACAAGAAATCATTCAGGTCAAGATAGTCCTGCAAAATAAGCCAAATTTAGCTTTGTTTGGATGACTAAACTTGTTTTGCCTGCTCGGGGCATTTTCAAGACTGTTTACTGTTCGTTTTAGATTTTTAACAACAGATTGCTAAAATATGGTCTCTCCCTTGAGATGACATTTGATAAAAGTTCTAAAAATATGTGAGAGAGCAAGTCATGTAAATATATGAGTGCTCTGAGGCAAGCATTTTCCAAGCATAATAAACAGCAAGAATAAAGGCCATTATGAAAAACAATCCTGGCTTATCTAAAGAACAGGTAGGCCTGAATAGCTAACGCAGTGAGCAAGAAATGAATGATAAGGAAGGTCAGGAGCAGCCTTGTAAGGCATACTTTTTTTCTTCTTTTTTTTTTTTCCCTCAGTGTTATGGGAAGCACAAGATAGCATTAAGTATATGAGTGCGAAAGAAGAAAGCCAACTAAGGACCATATACACAGCTTTTATAATATATTACACTGTGAGAACAATTCTAAGATGAGTGTTGTGGGTGAGTATAGAGCTTAAAGATATAAAATAGATTGAAGAAGGTCAAGTTCAGTTTCTTTGAGAATTTTATTATGATTCAAATTCTCAAAAGGCATGGAAAAATTTTACATTAAGTTAATCATGGGGCAGGAAGTAAGAGTAACAAAACTAGGGTTCTGGTTTCATAGCTATTGGTTGGACAACTTATGTTTGGTTGGTTCTTATGTTTATTAAGAAGGATGGAGAGGAATAATTGGGGACTAAGGTCCAGTAAGGAATACTAGGAAAAACCTATAGTCTTTTAGAATCTTTTAAAGGAGAGACACCATTTACTTTATATTTCAGGAAAATCTTGCTTTCTCTGTGGATAATTACTTGGAGGAGATTTCAGAGTGGGAAAGGGACATGGATGAAGAGGCTACTCTAATGTTCCTGTTAAGAAGTAATAGTGGTTTAGACTAGATAGCACTAATGCAATCAGGGCAATTAGACAGCTATTCTAACCAATTGCTGTTAACTGATCTTTCTTTTACAAACAAAATAAAATGAAACAAAACATATTATAGATAAAAAGAGGTTCTGTGAAAAGCAACCTACAGGGTGATCTGATCATAAATTCCTAATTGGGCAGGTCATGGTGGGTAGTCAGGCCCCAGGCATGTAACTTTTTAGCAAAAGGTTTATCTTTGCTTTAAGTAAGCCCAGCCCATTGTTTCTGTGCATCTAGGTTAATACACCTTTGAAATAAATTGTAACCACTCTCAACAGAGCATAAAATCTGGTTAACCATCCTGTAATCCAATCTCCACCTTGCTTTTTCCCACTTCCACGTAATCTTCCTTCCTTGTTTAATTTCAAATGCAGAAAAAGAAGCTGTGGAACTGTCATTCTCTGGAGCATTTGAGATCTTGCTCCCTAGTATATGTTGTCAGTTTGGCTTAAATAAGTTATTATAAAAATTCTCTACAGGTTTGGACATGTCTTATGTCGACAATAAAACCATGTGAAAATATTGCTAAGGTCCTCCCAGGGCCTAGACAGGAGCCTATGAAAACGCAGGCCTTAACACTTATTGTTGTGACCGCCAGCCCCCGAAAGACACACGGCCCACCAGAAACCAGTGAGTTATAGGAAACACACTCTTTATTCAGCCAGCTGGGTCTGCCAGGGGTATGCAGACCCCAAATTAAGCAGCCCCAAAATGTAGAGGTACAGAGTTTTTAAGCCCTAAACCTCATTCCTCATTCTGTCTGAACACAAAAGTCTATTTTTCTTCTATTTACTGTCAACTCACAGGTCGGTTGTGCAAGCGGGGGTACAGAAACAGAAAGCTTATTGTTATAATGTTATGTTCCCATGGGTGATAACCTATGTTCCCATGGGCGATAGCCAAGCAGTAATTTTCTAGCCAGCACATTATAATTTCTTAGTTTTACAGCATGTCCATCTCTGTTGAGAATGCTTGAGAATGTGATTGGAATGAAAGCCTGATTAAGTTGAGAAGAGAATATAGAGGAAGAGGAGACAGCAAACATTTTGAAGAACTTTGCTAGAAAGAAAGCAAAGAAATGGATTCGAGGCTTGCTAAACTGGTACACAGGAGAGAGTGTTGTTGTTGTTGTTGTTGTTGTTGTTGTTGTTGTTGTTGTTTTAATAAGATTAGAAATGTAATGACATGTTTATGTGCCAGTAGAGAAGTAGATGATGTGATGGAAAAAGAGATGTTATGGGTACCAAACTTTTAAATAGAGTGAGGGAACAGACTTTTAAGAAGAGCAGGGATGTACATTAATTGCCATAGGAGAGAAGACAGAGTACGTGGGCATGGAGTTAGGAGGTTGCTGAATGTGGTAACAGTAAGATGAGTATGTTTTCTTCTAAATATTTCCATTTTCTAGGTCAAAACTCATATTTGAGATCATCTTCTGAGAGGTTTTAGGACCAAAAGTTATGAAATTGCAATTTATAGGGAATACCTAATAGAATTGCTGAAGCACGGAGAACTTAAACATAAATTTCAAGTGAGAGCTATCATCTTGGCTTTAGTATTGCTCTAGAAAGTTAAAGCTGTTTGTGTACTATTCCGAACTAATAGAGAGATGGGTAATCATCTGGATTTTGGATTTTACTAAGTGGTTACTCTGGATGGAATGTATGCAAAGGAGTTAAGGGAGAATGTAAGGATAAAATTACAGAGATGAGCAACAGAATCTAAGTAGAATAAGGAAGGAAGTGAATTTTCAGGCAGCTGATGAACAATGCTAAATATAGTAGGATCAGTGATTGGAAGGCATAGGTGAGATCAGTACAATTTTGAATATGACTTTATGAAAAATAATGATAAATATAGGAGATTGATAAGCTGTCAGGATGCCTGTCAAATTTTGTACCTGACAAAAATCATATGCAATGTTCTCAGTACTTATGAAGTATTAAAAAAGTCATTCATGCATAAGTCATAAAGGAAACCTCAACAAATTATGAAATTAAGGAATTGAATACTACAGATTCTCTTAAAAATGCATTAAAATAGAAAAAGAAAAAAAGCTAAAATAGAAAAAATTGAACCCTACTGAATTTATGAATTTGTCATTCACAGCTAACTAAAAAGTTTTGAATTTTCTCACCACATTATGAGGGTTATCTTTACTGTTTTCATGAATTCTTACTGGAGAATATAATTAACTGGGTGGGAGGAATAGCAAATGAATGAACGAATGAATGAAGCACAAACTCCTGCATTTCCAGTTTCATTTGCCATCAAAATGCACATCTGTGATCAAGGCTATAGCAATCAGATATACACATGAGACTCATTTACTCTGATGTAGAAAAAGTCATGTGAGAAAAATCAAGCAGTAAGAAAATTGTTAGTTTTATGATTATTTTCTGCAATCAGTGGCAACAATGGCAGTTTCTGCTTTGGGACAGAATCAGTATCACTGGAGACTTAAGCAACAGTAATATTCTAAAGCAACACTGTTCTAATTACAGAAGAGGGAAGAATCCCTCAGCAGATCAGTTCTATGATAAACTTCTAAGAATCATTCATTCAGAAGTTCAGGTTAGAGTTTATTTCTTCATCCCTTATAATAATTCTTTAAGATAATATTTATTCATATGTCTCTTTCTCCAAAAACTAGCTAAAGTAGATTCTGTTGTTTACATCTAATAATTCTAGCCAATGTACCTCCACTTGAATTTTGATCCACTTAAAGACAATTTTTTTCTATATTTTCTAGAAATAAAAGAAAACAGGAATAATGGCAATAAATATGAAGAAGATAAGAATGAGAATACCGTATATCCTAATTTATTAGAAAATGGGCGTACCTCTTCAGAGGCAAATGCATAATTTTAAATACTTCAATTCTTAAAAAAGATAAAGAATGGAAATCAATATACCTATTGCTTGTTTTGGGGGAATTTTTCCCTAAAGAATGGTTGATTAAAGTAAAATATTGCATGCATGGGTTAAAATTTTTTGAATTAAAATTCATTGCCAGGAAAACAGGAGATTTTTCCATAAATGGTGGTTATGATTATTAGCAGTGAAAATACTAATAAAACATTACCATAAAACAGAACTAAATCTATGGAAATTCTTTATTTTTTTTCAACTAATAGAAGTGAAAACAACACAAAGTAAAAATATATTTATAACAATGTTTCAGAGTAAGTTTATAGACATGTAGATGAAGTATGAAAGAAACTACAGAGAAATGTAAATAATTTTTAACAATTGTGGAATTGTAGGGTCATTTTCTTCTTTTGTTTTTAACTAATTTTACTGAAGTATAATTAAATACAATAAAATTCACAGGTTTTAAGTATACAGTTTAAAGAGTTTTAGCAAATGTCTACATCCGTAAAACCACCAGACAACTGGTATTTCCATAAAATAATTGTTCAAGTATCTTACCTACTTACATACTATTTTTTTCTTTTTGTTATCAGGTTGTAGAGGTTTTTATATAGCCTGAAAGTTAAGTCCTTTGTTAGGTGTACTTATTGTGAATGTTTCCTCTAGTCTTTGGCTCTTTTTTTCAAATTTATTTAATATTGTCTTTTGAACAGTAGTTTAATTTTGATGAGGTCCAATTTATCATATTTTTTTAATGTTTAGTATTGTGTCCTAAGAAATCTTTGCCTACCTCATGGTTTCAAAGATGATTTCTTTTCCTATGTTTTGTCCTGGAATCTTTAGCTTTAGCACTTATGTTTATGATCCATCCTTCATTAATATTTTTATAAGATATGAAGTAAGGTCAAGGATTACTCCTTCCAACCCCAAACAGATGTCAAGTTGTTACATCACTATTTGTTGAAAGG